>NC_134492.1:53181734-53363444 GCF_040206685.1 Ascaphus truei
CTTTTATCTTTTCAAGAGTTAGGATTTGTTATACTGGGTGTGTTTTTTCTACACCAGAGGGAAGATTAATGTTATGAGACACTGCTAAGTGGCCCAGGAACTGATAGCATTACTTCCAGCACTGGACTCATTAGTCTTTCTTGTTACCGGAACACAGGATGCACAAGTCCTGCTCAACTTAAGGATGGAAATATAGCTATAGGACAGTGCTAGCTAAGATCTAAATCATTTGAGCATATAGAGGAGAGGAAAATTAGATAGGTTGTATGTGCTGCACAAGTAAATGCCCATTCGTGTCAGTGAAGATTGTGTATAAATTAAAATTACTTTATTTCAGACAGGTATAAAAAATCAATTGATGTTGTCAAACTAGATATATATAAATATAGATGTGGAAATAGCTAAAATACAAACATAATTTCTGTTACAAAACAGTGACTAAAGACAAAGAAGTTTCACTTAAAATGCGCGTGTGTAAGGAATCCGCTCCTGGGTTTGCTGGTACTCATCCTTACAGAGCTGTAGAGTTTCCAGACAAACCCTCCCTGAACTTGCAATCAAGAATCACTTGCTCTTGCTGTTACTCTGCAGCCTGTCTATTGCTGCCTCCTATGCAGCTCTGGTTTCATTGGCTGCCTGTGCTATTTAGCTGCTGCCCTTCCCCCCAGGAAACTTGGTGAACATAATCCTTTCTCTAGGTAACAGTGCTTGCCAAAAGCCCTCCTGTTGGGCCTGACTTGTCCTTCTTGTGCCTTGTCCTTTTCTCCTGCTTCCTGTCAGACTTCTTCTCCGTGCTGAAGCGGCTACGCTGTCCTCCCAGTGTTTCCTGTGGCGTGTCTGTATTTCTCCTGCATTCTAAGGCCTTCCTGCTCAGTAGCCCCGGTACTACTCCCCAGTTCCTGGCAGACCTCACCTTCGCCACGCAGAAGCAGCTACACTGTCATTCTCAGTGTTTCCTGTGCTGCCACCCTGGTTTCCTGTGGCCTTCTCTCCCTCTCAGTTCATGTTTCCTCCTTGCAGAAGCCCCTCTACACTGAAGCAGCTTCACTCAAAGACTCTGCTATCTATGTTGAAGCGGTTTCGTTGAAGATTTCCTGATGACGACCCCAGCTCGTGACCATGACCATCGCTCGTATGCCGCCGACCCTGACCCTGGCTTGTCTACGGATTACCCTGCCTCTCCGGCTACCACGACTACGGACAACGCAACCCGGACCCAGTTTCGTGGTCTAAGTTCGGTGTATATCTATCCCCACCTCAGTCCCGCTGTCCGGCCCTGGTTTGTGATGAGCATAAGCGTTACAGTGTGCTTGACACACACACACTTTTTTGCATGCTTCTTAGGGTAAATAGTGATCAATTAGTTCGAGTGTGGTAAGTTTGGTATCATCGTTATGAATGTAAAGTTATTTGGGCGCTCAAGCCCCATTTAAATAACCTATGTAGGGATTTGTATACACTTGATAAATAATGGTTATTTGTTTACTTATAGTTTCCGCATGGAAGGAGCTAAGATGACTGTATTGCACATCACTCAATGTGACTGGTGAGTACTAAAAGATGTAGGAATTGGTGCATTGGATATTCAACTAAGTATGATATATCAATCAATATAACTGGTGTGAATGCAAAACCTTCATTAATGCCGTTGGGACTCTGGATGTTTACATTATAGACCCATCTTGACTACTGTTATAAGAGTCTGTGGTCCCAGTCCCTCTCTCATCTATCATGTGAGATATGTTCAATACCTTGGAAAGTCGAAGCTTCTAGGTTCCCATCATGTCTTCCCCTTACATTTTTTGAGATGGGAATGTCTAGGGAATTTTGGATAGATCCTATGGGGTCTATTCTATAAGCCTTCAAAAAAAATCGCTGGATTGGTTTCACCGCCAGTTTTTTGAGCGTTGTTATCACAGTATTCAGAAAGCCTTGAATACCTGCGATAGCAAAATGCCCAAAACTGGCGAGGAGCCAGTGACGAGATGTTCGCCTCTCTCTAAAGAGCTCACCCGGTGAACTGTAACGATCTGTCCCAGCTGCATAGAGAGCTGCACAGATAGAGACGCCTCTCCCTGCGCATATCTAGCGCATATATATCCATATGGCTAGCCGTTAAGGCAATGAAGGTGTTAACAACCAGTGCCCAGTATATTGTGGGTAGCATGGGTGGGTGAAGGTGGTATTTGGTCCTTGGTGGGTGTTTAGGCCTTCCGGGGGGGGGGTTGCGGGTGGAGGTAATCCCTTCATTAATTTAGCCAAGGTAATGAAGGAGTTAACCCCATCTCGCTACCACCCGGTAGGCCTAAACATCCATCCTTGAGGCTACTACCCATTCACCCAATCCCCATACCCACAATAAACAAAAATACACACAACAACCCTACAGCTCACCTCCTCTACCCCCAACAAACCCCCTCAACATAAACAGTACAGTAATGGGCAAAATTACTATTATCCAGATATGGATAATAGCTCATTTGTCCATTAAAAAAAAAAACATTAGCCAACAAGCATAAATAAAGTAAATAAAACGTTCTACTTACCCCTGCCATCATGAAGGGGTCCTCGTCAGCATACTGCAGGTCCATGCCCGCCATTGGCAGCAAGAGTACAAGAAAAAATACAATCTAATGGCCCCTAACCACCTGAGCGATTAATAACCGCTATAGTAATTAAGGGGTAAACCCAAGCTCCCCGTTACCCACCAGGGAGGCCTAAACACCCTCCCCGGCCCACTATACCCACCCTGTGCCCATTGATTGGCACAGTGTTTCATAATACCCATATAATATGGGCGTGATAGGCGCTATAGCACTCAATGAGCACCTCAACACCCCAACAATAAAATAACTAAGAAGCTTAAAAGTACACATGAATAAAACATTTCTATCACCAAAGCAGCAAAATAATTAAAATTATGTTATTCCAAAACATAAGAATATAATTAAATAAACACATGTCTACCAATTAAATAAATACAACCACTAACCAACAAATCAATGAAATAAATAAAAGCACTTTTATTTTCCTCTTTGCTTACCTCCTGCTTATTTATTAATGTACTGTGCTGTAACTATAGGAAGAAATGTTCTTCCCACACAGCAGGACTATTAAGTTAACATCCTCCTACATATAACCTGCATGTTCCCTGTCATGCCACTCATTAATCAGACTGTCACACATCATATTTTTCAAGTTAACTTGCTCACGAGTGACGAGTCTGTGACTTTCATGTGGAGACATTATAAGGTCACATTTCTTTCCAGATCATTGGAGATGATGAGTTCATTAATGTTATGCGGTGTGAAAATTAGTGTGTTTTAATCCCCTGGTTTGGATAGAACAAGGAGATCTTGGTATCACTGTAATGAAAAGTTAAGTAGGTGTTAGTTTGCAGATTCACTTTAACCTGCATTACCTGCGTTAGGCCAAGTTTATAGTACTTGCTAAGGCGACTGCAACGTGACGTCAGCCGTCGCGCTCACTGGAAGCCAGAAGATTTTGATATTTCCAGCGATCGAGGGGTGACGACACGGGCACGTGAGCGGCTCAGCCAATGAGGGCGAACCGCTCACGGCCATGCCCCCCACTCGAGATCTCGGTCTCCTGCGCCAGAGTGCAGGAATCGCTGTAGGACGGCGATGGCTGACATCACGCGGTCGCGTCACCGTCGCTGTAGACCCCAATATAAACTCGGCCTTAGGTATTGACTTCACGGTGTTTTTCATTGTTAGAGGTATACATATAAATACAAATGTGGGCTAAGTATCTCAGGTTGAGTTTATAGTAATGGCAATGGCGACGTGCTCGCGACCGCTGATGTCACACGCCGCCGAGTAATGCGATTTCGCTGGCGGCAAGGGGCGGTGATGTCAGCAAGAGGGAAGGCACAAAAGGCAAGATGGAGATGTGATTGGCTTGCCGCCAGTTACGTGATGCGGCCGTCGCTGTGTATCACAAATCCATTGACCACAACAATTTTGGTCTCCCTGTCGCCAAGAAGTACCGTTGTGGTTGCACCCATAATGGTCACCCGCAACGGACTACATGTACTTGTTTTGGCGCTGCGCGCCTTCGCCATTACTAGAAGTACAGTTTTAGTCGACAAAATTTAACACAGGCTTTACTATAATCACATGTCTTTTTTCATCCTCACCTACTATGACTATGAAATATACTGTAGAAAAGTCCACATAGGGTATCTGGGCTCAAGAGTGTTCAGACAGCAGGGTTGAGATATCTGATCTCCCCTTTACACATATAAAAAATACATACGGTATGAGGAAATCCACTCAAGTCCTTGGCTATATAAGGGAGCACCAGTCTGGGGGTTTGCTGTGATAGATAACGTTAAAGATGGTGCCTACCTGGCCTCACTCTCAGACAGAGCCTGCAACATCCAGGAATAGTATGTGACGCCCAGTGTTCTTTAAATGTCCTTTGAACTGCTTGCATATGTGACCCAATAAAGACTGCAATAGCCTACCGCCGGGCAAAGTGACTGACTGTCACTATCCTCCTCTGATCACCCGTAGTCGGAATCCTCCGGTGTGCTCTCCGCGATGGAAATAGAAAAAAACCTGTGACGTACCACCGGTGAAAAAGGAGAGCGGGGGTGATTTCAATACTAAAAAAGTTTATTGGATCAACGCAATGGAACCATCATGTTTCGCGCTTATGGCGCTTTATCAAGGTCCCTTGAAAAAGCACCATAAGCATGAAACATGTTGGTTCTGTTGCGTTGATCCAATGAACTTTTTTAGTATTTAAGTCATAGAAATGGAGTAGAGCAAAGGTGCACTGCAACTGGAAAGATTCTTTGAAAAAATATCACGGGCAAACTCCAAAATAAAATAGAGGGTATTTAATGAGTGGACTGACAAGTAGATGAACATGGCAAACGCACCAACGCGTTTCATCCCGTAGGACTTTATCAAGGTGTATAATCAAACACATACCTTCTGCTAGATATAGCCCACAATTCGCGCCAAATGTCCGCAGCGCCGCGCATGCGCACCAGTGCCGCGTCGCACAGTCATGACATGACACCATGCCCCACCAATCTACCTTGGACATGGAGTGACGTCACAAGTGGTAATGGGCATCAGCCTTTATCTTATTACCTCTGACCCCTACGGGGATGTTTATGCTCTAAAGTGGGGTGTGCATTCTTGACCATCTCTGCGGTAGTCGTGCAGACTGACTGCTAGGTCTTTATTTTTGCCCCCCCCCCCCCTTTATATGATTATGATATATATGTGAGCCTATGGATTGAATACCGTGTTCCTACTTTTGGATTATTTTTTCAACTATCAAGATGCTTGTGTGTACACACGGATATTGAGCGTCTTTCTACTAACTTTCCTTAAGTATTGAAGTCACCCTCGCTCTCTTCTTTTTCATCGGTGGTACGTCACAGTTTTTTTTTCTATTTCCATATGACTGTGATATTGGTGTCTTATTTATTTATTTTTCAAAGGTGTTAATTACCTAGTTTTAACCTGTTAAACATGTCACTGCCATTTGTTACAATTAATCCAAGTTACCTTTAACTGACACTTTTATTAACTGCAACAGAAGTTAATTCTGCCTCTCACTCAGCATTCACAATTCTAGTTAATCCCCAGATTCTGAAAAACACAGCGCTGCTCTGCTTGAAAAAAATCAATCTTTTATCTGAACAGAATAAAATCCATTGGGTGTTACAGTACAAATTGGAGACCATGTAACACAATTTGGATGGTCTGCGGCTTTCTGTCTGCAATAACCCATTTTGTTTATCTGTATTGATTGTACATCATGTATTATTGTTTGTTTAGTGTGAAACCTCATAGGGTTTTTTTTCCTCCGCTTCACTAAAATAATACATGTTATGAGAAAACCCTTTTACCAATTGTAGCACAGTATACTGGTGCATGCTACTATTAAACACAGAACTATTTGGGGAGTGTTTGTGTTCGTGTTATTACGCATGACAAATACAATCAAAATGTTATTGTGATTAAGCCTCCGTGGATAAGGGGAAAAAAAATCTGGTTCTTTGATCAATCATTTTTCTGTCTGCATCCCTCCCAAAGTAACGAGTTAGTTTTAAAAGCCCAATTATCTTATTATGGAAGGAAACTTTTTTTTTTTTAACTTGTGGGATGACTATGGCGGGACCAGGTTTGCCCCGAGTTACAGAAATCTGTTTATAGGCTTCTGGGAAGCTACCAATATCTGATGCTAGGCGTGTTTTGGGGACAGGGCCACCAACAGGGGGGGACAGAGGATACTGGCGTCCCGGGCCCCGTGAGTCAGGGGGGCCCGGCCGCCCGGGACCCCTGCGCGGCCATGTTCGTTTAAAAAAAGTTTTTTTTTTAAATGGTGGCGATTCTCCCACGCGCATGTGCAGGGCAAGCAGGATGTCCGTCTTGCTTCCTGTGGGCCCACACCCCCGCTCCCAACCCAACTTCCCCCGTGCGCGCCTCCTGCACCGTGCATCAGCGCGGGATTAGCCTGCCAGTCTCGCCAGCCACTCCCCGAGCCCACCTCTCGCGTCCCTTGCTCCCCTCCCCCCGAGACCCCTCCCACCCCGGGCAGCCGCCGCGGGGATATCTGGGATAGGGGGTACACTCTGAGCAGCAGGACTCCTGTTTGTCACTGCCTCCTGGCACCGTTCTCACACACCCCTCCCCCAGCACCCCAAAGGGCAACCCACCGCTGGCTGCTCCTCCAAGGAACTGCTGCATTCCTCACGGCTCTCTTAGTGGCTCAGGCTAAAGCTCCCTGCCAAAAAATAAGCCCAGGTGAAATTCGTTAACCGGAAGAAACGCGTAGGGCACGTGGTTTCAAGGAGCTACGTTGGTGGAGTAGCTCGTGCGTCTGCTGCCAGGAAAGGGAGGACGTTCCCTGAGCCGCACACAGCACCTTATACCATCTGCTGGGAACAACAGACTGTTTACCTGAATTGCCGGAGGGACATCTGATCATGATACACCGGCAGCAGTGAGGTCTGATGTATTGAAGCAAACGTTAGGCGAACAGTTACATGTTGGCGCATGGGTTTACCCATACAATGCTTACTTTGCATTGCCAAATTGTGAGTGTGCATTTGTCTTGTCATCTTTTATTAAAATTTTGTTATCAGATTTTACACATGGATCAGGTGCTTTTTGTCTTATTTCTCCAATAGAATTTGCTGGGAAGTTGCTGATCCCAAAGAAGAAGCAGCCCGGACGTTGTAATCTCCATACAGAATCATCTAATATCTTTGTGAAAAACACTTACTTTTATTTATTCATTTTTTATACCGATTTTCATTTTTTATTTTCATTTTTGATTTTTATATTTCATACAATTCTTTTTCATTTTTAAACAATTTTTTTCAGTGTTTTTTTTACATAAACAGTATATATATTTTTTATTAAGTGCATTTTTCTTTTATTAACACATACAGGCATACCCCGCTTTAACGTACGCAATGGGACCGGAGCATGTACTGTATGTAAAGCGGAAAATCTACTTAAAGTGAAGCACTACCTTTTTCCCCACTTATCGCTGCATGTACCGTACTGCAATTATCATATACGTGTATAACTGATGTAAATAACGCATTTGTAACAGGCTCTATAGTCTCCCCACTTGACCACAGCTTCGGTACAGGTAGGGAGCCGGTATTGCTGTTCAGGACGTGCTGACAGGCGCATGTGTGAGCTGCCATTTGCCTATTAGGCGATATGTACTTACTCGCGAGTGTACTTAAAGTAAGTGTCCTTAAACCGGGGTATGCCTGTATATTTTTTTATAATTTTGTACTTTTTTCACACTAACCATAGTTCTACAATTACCATCTGAGTTCCCATTTTAATTTTTATACAATTGTATTCATACAGGTCATCTGTGCTAAGTATTTTTGGTGGTCTGTTTGTTGTCAAGAGTCTACTGTGAGGCTAGTACACATCCAGGCGCTGTTGAATCTTTCAATCAATCAATCTATCTATCTATCTATCTATCTATCTATCTATCTATCTATCTATCTATCTAAGGGGCCTATGCAGAGAGCAGCGAATTTTAAAATTGGCGAATTTATTAAAAAGTAGCTTTTTTGGAGAGTTTTAATCTCCATATGCAGAAAAGTGCGAATTCTGCTATGTTTAACATGGATGCGTGTGGCGAGTTTAAATTGGCGAGATGCGCGCTTCAGAAATGTGTTAAAACAAATTCGCGCCTTTTTTTTTCCCTTTGCAATGGCCGCGAGCGGCAGTTTTTTTTGGCGAGGCAAAACGGAGACAATCGCGCCATTTTATTGGCGCGAACAGCCGCTAGATGCCGTTCGCGCCTCTCTGCATACGGATATTTTTTAAACTGGCGAGATTGCGGTTCTCGCCAGCCGCGAGGCGAGTTTTACAAATAGAAAAGAAAAATTGGCGCGTTTTTCGGAAATCTCCATTTTCTGCTGTTTTCTGCGCGATTATCTCCAAAAAATGGCGAATTTCGAAAATTCGCTGCTCTCTGCATAGGCCCCTATATCTAGTACATATCCAGGCACTGTTGAATCTTTCAATCAATCAATATCAATATCTATATCTATATCTCTATCTAGATAGATAGATAGATAGATAGATAGATAGATAGATAGATAGATAGATAGATAGATAGATATCAAGTTCTACATGTGTAGGTTACTAGTATCTAACTAGAATGATTTTGTATCTCTGGCGTTCTGCAATTTTTTGGTACACTTTTCAGGTCATTCATATTGGTTGAAGTGATTTTCAAACAAGTCCCTGCCAGTTCCCCTGCTGCTTTAAGATAGCTAAATATTCATTGAATCAGCATTCTTTTTAAAGTTATGTGAAGCATGAAAAATTGTCTATTAGTTACAGTCAATAGTAGGTACAATGATTTCTTCTTGGCACATTAAGCAGATAAGAAGGGGACATCTATGATTTGTACAAACACACAGCACAGATTTTTATGACTTCTATTGTTCATGCAAAACTGTGTTTTATCAACATTGAAAATAGTTACTTCCAGACTGGTAGTTTGCTAAAGTAGTTATATTAAATGTGAAATCCCCTGATAGTTTGCAAAAAGCAACATTTTGAAACCAATTTAACAATGTTATTATCTTTCTTAAAGCAAAGTAATCAGACTTGGGTGCTTTGGTTTCTTGGGAAATTAAGAAGGATTTTCTTTGCCAATCAAGTGTTTATTCAGCCTCTAGTCAACCCTGTTAGAGTAGAGAGTGAGACCAATGAACATATGGATGGAGGAGAGAAGGTGGGGGAGTTGCCGTAGCAAACTCCTGTTAGGGCAAAGTACAATCACATATATGGGAGGAGCTGTAGGATATCAAACCCCCACCAAGTGTCTGCTCACCAAATTACAAACTGCGGATGAGGTTGTTGTACTCACAGCTAAGTCACAGCTAAGTCACAGCTAGGTCACTTCTCATTACTAATCCTCCTGGATCTATCTGCTGCCTTTCAACACTGTTGCTCACCCCTTCTCCTGAACACTATCCACATCATTGGTCTCCATAATGCAGCCGTCTCCTGGTTCATATCCTAGATATCCAACCTCTCCTTCATTGTTTCGTTCTCTGGTGTCTCCTCCTCTTCACTCCCTCTTTCAGTCAGGGACCCACAAGCAGGGCCGCCAACAGAAATCGTGGGGCCCGGGACAAACATTTTAAGCAGCCCCCCTCCGTGTCGGCGATATTGCCCGCCACCCCCTACCCCATTTCACACCTCACGAGCCCCCTCCCTTCCCCCCCATCCCATGTATTTCTCTCCCTTCCATCTCACCCCATCTCACGCTCGCGCCTCACATGTATGTCTCTCCCCTGCTTCTCAATCTTACTCGCCCCTTTTCCTCACTCACCCCCTCTCCTCTCCCTTCGTCAATTACTTCACACTCACTCATTCCGCCCCCCCCCACACACAATTCCCCCCACAAGATACTGTGTATACCAAAAAACTTCCCAACCAATGCAAAAAACTTCCCACCCCCAAAGACTTTAAAAAAAAAATTCCCACTTCCCAAGTATATACAACCCCCCCAAATGCATACAAAACCCCCACCCAATATATATATGTATGAAAAAGAAGAGAGAGCGCACGCCCCATAGCATAATACTGTTGATTTAATAATAAAAAGGGAGGGGAAGGGGGGGGGGGGAAGAATAACACTCACAGGAGTATAAATCGATTAAAACATTGTGTGAATAATTCACCACCATCCGGTTCTGTACTGTAAACGTCCACAGTTCTTGGCTCCATCAGGGCTGTATGGAGATGATATTATTCACAGGTGGACCGTGGTGTAATTCGCCGAGAGAATTCAGTCCATGTATATCAGAAAAACGCCTCCTTCACTTCAATGGCTGCCGGATCAGTCATGCGCTCCACAGCTGGGGGGGGGGCGATGCTGGGGGGAGGCCGGTACAGGGGTGTCCGGCGGCTGCGGGGTGTCCGGCAGCTGCATGGGGGTGTCCGGTGGCTGCGGGGTGTGTCTGGCGGCTGCATGGGGGTGTCTGGCGGCTGCGGGGTGTGTCCGGTCGCTGTGGGGGAGTGGCAGTACAGCGGGGGGTGGCGGTACAGCGGGGGGCTCGGTGGCTGGTCAAATACCCCAAGCCCCCCAATGCATATAACAAATACCCCAAGCCCCCCAATGCATATAACAAATACCCCAAGCCCCCCAATTCATATAACAAATACTCCAAGCCCCCCAATCCATATAACAAATACCCCAAGCCCCCCAATACATATAACAAATACCCCAATACCCCCAATACATATAAAAAATACCACAATACATATATATATATATATATATATATATATATATATATATATACATATATATATATTAAAAAACCAGACTTACCTGCAAGGGGGGGGCGTGGCGTGCCGGTGCTTGTGGGTGGTGGCGGCGGTGCTGGGGGGGGTGATGCTGGGGGGAGGCCGGTACAGGGGTGTCGGGCGGCTGCGGGGGGTCCAGCGGCTGCATGGGGGTGTCCGGCGGCTGCAGGGTGTGTCCGGTGGCTGTGGGGGGGGTGGCGGTACAGCGGGGGGGTGGCGGTACAGCGGGAGGCCCGGTGAATGGTCACAGTGGTTGCCGCCGGCCCCGCTGCAGGCACGCCACGTGTGTGCTATGGGGGTGGGGCCGATGTTGGCCCGATGCTGCGAAGGGGGGATGTCAGGACGGACCGGTGGGGAGGGTGGTAGCGCAGCGATGACGGCGGTGGGGGGGGGGGGAGGAGGAGGAGGTGGCAGTGCTGCGAGGGGCCTGGCGGCTGGTAACAGCAGTTGCCGCCGGCCCCGGTGCACCTGTCACCCAATGCTGCTCCGGCGCGCGCCGGGCTTCCCTCTCATGCCGGCGTGCCGGAAGCCTTAACCCACCCTATTTCCAGCGCTGCCAACAGTGAGACCCGGCGCCGCCAACACTGAGACCCGGCGCCGCAGAGGTTGTTTTTTTTTTTAATTAACTACCGCCCAGCTGCGCAGGGGGCCCGAGCGTCCGGGCCCCCCTGACCCACGGGCCCGGGACACCAGTGCCCTTTGTCCCCCACTGTTGGCGGCCCTGCCCACAAGGCACTGTCCTTGGCCCCCTGCTATTCTCCCTCTACACTTCTTCTCTTGGTGAACAATTCTGTACAATTGTTTGGTAGTCACTATCATGTCTATGGTAATGATACCATAATTTAGCTTTCCTCCCCTAACCTGTACCTACTGTCTTTCAGCAATCTTCTCCTGGATGTCCCGCAGGTACCTGAAGCTTATCATGTCCAAAACCATGTCACCCCTACAGCCAAACTCTCCCTCACTGTCAATAATACCACAATCTCATCAACACACCAAGCCCGCTGCCTAGGGGTCTTCTTTGACCCTGCCCTCTCCTTCATTCCTCATATTCACTTCCTTACTAAGTCCTGCCCTCTCCACCTCCGAAATATCGCTATGGTAAAACCTTTTCTCAAAAATTGATGCAACTAAAATCATAATTCCATCACTTATCCTCGACGACTGCAACCTTCTACTAGCTGGAATTTCCCTTGTCCTCCTGTCCCAACTTCAATCCATCCAAAATGCTGCTGCCAGACTCCTCTACCTCGTTCACTGCTCCACTTCTCCTGCGCCACTATGCAAATCCCTAGATTGGCTACGCATATACTCTACAAGAAAATGTAAAACCCTAGCTGTGACTTACAAAGCTCCCAACAATGCTGCCCCCATTACATCTCAGCCCTCATCCCCAAATATATCCCTAAACACCGTCTCTGTTCGGCCCATTATATTCGCCGCTCCTCCTGCCTTATTACCTCCTCTCACTCCCGCCTATAAGACTTTACCCGTGCTGCCTTCTCTCTCTAAGTTCCCGACCGCGCACCATAAGACTCTCCCCCAGCGCTCAGACATTTAAAAACTGCATGAAAACTCCCCTTTTCAAGGAAGCCTATCTGGCGTAGCCATAACATCTCCCCCCCCCCCTCCCCACCATCCAACCCTATTTGGACTAGCTGTACATCTGGACCAAAGTCCACACTAACACCCTCTAACATCCTCACCCCAAAATCTTAGTGGGGTCAGCTGTGTGTCTGGAACACACTCCACCCTGAGGCATACTCCATCCCATAATGAGCAGCCACTTTACCTTATTCCCTCTTGATAGCAAGTTCTCAGGAGCAGGGTCCTCGTTACCTTTGTACTGCATATGTTTGTGCATGCTTGTGCTTATTTGTATGTAATTATGTTCATGTAACATGCATAGCTGTGTTCCCTCATTGTACCGTACTGCAGAATATGTTGGAGCTTTAATTAACTAATATACATATAAATGATAATAGTAATAATAATAATAATAATAATAATAATAATAATAATAATATTAGAAATAAATATGTGCGAATTCTAAAAAGACTGTGCCTGGTGTCTTTAATTTTCAAGCATGAAAGCGTGTATGAGAAGAAGAGGTGGTTATGGGGTGCGTAAAAACAAGTGGACAGCAATGTATAATATAGTATACTGTACCGTGCCTGCCGGCTACTCAGAGCAATAATCTCAGAGGACATTGATCTTAGTTTCCCTACACGCTATGCTAGCATCACCTATCTTCAACTATGCCAACTACTTAAGCTGTAGGACACCACTGGGCCGCCATGTTGTTATGCTGGCCATGGGACCGCGGCACGAGGCAAAGGTTTCATGCATTTTGCACATAGTCACATAGTTGATGATGTTGAATAAAAGATAATGTCCATCATGTTGAACCTATGCTCAATTTAGACGACAGATACTGTAAGTCTGGCTACATCTATATATATTTCAAATGAGTATATAAAGGTTCTTTATTATACACCTCACTCTTTAAATTAGAGATTAAAAATATAAACTGCGAAACCCTGACCTGGATTTAAATGCGTACCCCGGAGCTATAAATCTTCGAAACCCAGACGGAAACCTATCTGAAGGCTCTAAAAGATGATTTACATCGTTTGAGTTTAGTGCTCATGCAGCAGCAGCAGTGTCGTATCAGCATTTTGTGATTGTAAACTACATACATAATGGATTTTGCCCTGATAAATTGACTTTGAAATTTGAAGACATTTTGCAGTGATGGTTTCAGAATACAGAAAACCCCTCCTAGAAATGTAAACAGGTTCACCGGTCTACTGATGTAGTTTTAGCAGCCGTACGGGTCCGGGAGACGTGTACATACAATATCTGCAAGCGTAGGGCACAGAAATCCATCTATCATAAACCAACTACTATAGTCCATCTCAAGTTCAAAATATCTGAAAAGCAAAAGAAAACATAGAAAAAACGTTCTACCTGTTGTGCTAACACCCACTGACTATGCTTCTTTATACAATATAACAAAAGTTAAATAAAAATGTATAAAATAAAAAAATACATATATACAAATTCTCAACCAATGCACTTTGATAGATATTGAACATGTTCTGGGGACGTTAAAATGGCATTCATTTGGATAATTAATCCAAACACGTGCAGCGTTTGCTGGAAAGTCTGAAAAAAAATCTGCTGGAAAACCTGCGGAATCTCTCAAAGTTCCAACTTGATGTTTGGGATTTAGGATTCTTTTTGGTGCAAATGTTTGATACGAACGGGCTGAACACACACGGAAAAGAGAAAAAAAGAGAAGAAACTCTATGGCAGGAGTGGCCAACTCCAGTCCTTAAAGGCCACCAACAGGCCAGGGTTTAAGGACATACCTGCTTCAGCACAGGAGGCTCAATCAGTGGCTCAGTCTATGTGGCCAACTCCAGTCCTCAAGGGAAACCAACTGGTCCGGCTTCAGGGATATCTCTGTTTCAGCACAGATGGCAAATTAGCAGGGTTGCCACCTTCTACTGAAGGCCAACCCAGAGACAGCATTTTAAAATGTTGCGCTTACCTTTGGCAGCGACGGCAGCGCATCACCCTGGCATCCTCTGGCATCATTCCAACACACTCCCGGCATCTCCCACTGCAACCCGTCAATATGGCCGCACGCCTACGCCCACGCCTATCACATCGCGTTGCCATGATAACGGGCCGCTAAGTGACGTCATGACCGCGTTATGCTGTGACGACACGTAGCATTCCCATTTGACGCTGAGCGGTCAGATTGACAGGAGTTACTTGCAGGGGAAGATGCTGGAAGGACGCCGGGAGACGCCGCCGCTGCCGAACACCAACACCCACACGTTTACTAGGTGAACCCGTATACCGGACATATGTAGTCAAAACACGTAGTCTCCAGGTCAATCCCAGAGTTGTGGCAACCCTGCCAATTAGTGGTTCAGTCTTCGACTGCAATTGCTAGGAATTGTGACTGAAAGAATACGCCTGGAGGACTGTGGAATCTGTGTATAATCACAGCCTAGAAGCAATTCCTGAGTGCCAGGGTCAGAGATTATATGATGTGCTTAGTTTTAACTGAATGTTTCTTCATTATGCATAAAATGAGAATAAATCTGATCCTGTTTCCTGAGATATAAAGGCTACTATGATTACCTGGAAATGCTGAAGCTCTATGCCTCCTCAAAGCCTGCCTAGTGTTGTGTCTAATTAAGTGGGTTAATTAGTGTTACCCAAGCTTGATACGGACAAGGTGCCTGTGAGGTCAGGTGAGCTGAATGAGGTAATGTAGCCCTAGTGTGGTAAAAGGAAACATGTGGATGACCAGGGTCAGAGAGTGTGAGTGGTGCTTAAATATTGAATCAGTGTGTTGCATCTGTACATATCACTGGTCTGATTGGCTGAGGAATATAGCTTCTGTATATAGCTGGACAGGGCCGCAGACAGATTTCCCGGGCCCCTGGATTAGTTATGTCTGGTTCCCCCCCCCTGCCATGACGGCCCCCCATGTCGGCAGTATTGCAAGCCCTCCATGTCACACCTCACAAGCCCGCTCTAGTGTATTCCCCCCCCTCTTCCCATGTATTTCTCTCCCCTTCATCTCACTTCCTCCTCCTCACTCACCCCCGCTCCCGCCTCACATGTACTTCTCTCCCCTGCGTCTCACTCTTACTCCCTTTTTTCCTCCCTCACCCTCTCTCTCCTTTCACTTGACCCCACCCTCCATCAATTACTCCACTCTCACTCAAACCCCCACCTCAAAAATACATACCAAACCCCCCCAAAGATATAACCTCCCATCTAATAAATATAAAATTACGCCCCTCCAATACATATAACATATACCCCACAATACATATAACATAAACCCCACAATATATATAAAAATACACCCCCCAATACATATTAAAAACACACACCCACACCCAAATAATATTAAAAATACACCCACCCACCCCAAAACATATTAAAAATATACCATCACCCCCATTACATATTAAAAATATACCATTACCCCCATTACATATTAAAAACACTCCCCCGATATATATTAAAAATACACCGACCCCCAATAATGTAAAAGTACACCGACCACCAATACATATAAAAATACACCCACACCAATATATATAAAAAATAAACCCCCCAATACATTTAAAAATACACCACGCCAAATACATATAAAAATACACCCCCCAAAACATATAAAGATACACCCACCCCTCCCTCAATACATTTCAAAATATACCCACCCCCAACCCCCAATACATAGAAAAATACACCACCACCACCACCACCCTAAATACATAGAAAAATACACCCCCATACATTTACATACAAATACATATAAAAAACAGACTTACCTTGTATGTATGTCTTTATTTATATTGCGCCATTAATGTAAATAGCGATTCACAGTAGTAATACACGTGACAATCATAAATAACAAATAATACAGGTCATGGGAATAAGTGCTTCAGACTTAAAATTATCATTTAGGAAGAGGAGTACCTGCTCCGAAGAGCTTACAATCTAATTGGTAGGTAGGAAGGATGTACAGAAACAATAGGAGAGCATTCTGGTAAGTGCGTTTGCAGGGGGCCAAGTTTTATGTATCAGGTGTATAGTATTAGCCGCGGCGGAGCTACTCATGTGCTTCCTTAAGCATGGGTGTTTTAAGGTGGGTCTTAAAGGTGGATAGAGAGGATGCTAGTCAGTTGTTAAGGGGAAGGACATTCCAGAGGTGTAGGGCAGTCAGTGAGAAAGGTTTAAGACGGGAGAGGGCTTTAGATACAAAGGGGGTAGAAAGAAGACATCCTTGAGTGGAATAAAAGAGTCGGGATGGTGCATAGCGAGAAATTAAGGCTGAGATGTAAGGAGGAGCAGAAGAGTGTAAAGCTTTAAAAGTGAGGAGGAGAATTGAGTGCGAGATGTGGGATTTTATAGGAAGCCAGGAGAGGGATTTCAGCAGGGGAGACGCTGAGACAGATTTTGGAAAGAGCAGAGCGATTCTGGCAGCCGCGTTTATGATAGATTGTAGGGGAGACAGGTGAGAGGCAGGAAGGCCGGACAGCAGTAGGTTACAGTAATCGAGACAGGAGAGAATGAGTGCCTGAGTCAGAGTTTTAGCAGTCGAGCAACAGAGGAAAGGTCGTATCTTTTTAATATTGCGGAGGAAAAAGCAACAGGTTTTAGATACATTTTGAATGTGAGAGAGGAGTCGAGAGTGACCCCCAGGCAGCGTGCTTGGGCTACTGGGTGTATGACAGAACTTCCAACAGTAATGTGGAAGGAGTTAGTGAGGCTAGGTTTGGGATGAAATATGAGGAGCTCTGTTTTTAACATGCTGAGTTTAAGTCCGCGGAGGGCCATCCAGGATGATATCGCAGAGAAACTTTGGTCTGTACAGCAAGTGTAAGGTCAGGGGTTGAAAAGAAAATGTGTGTGTCATCAGCATAGAGGTGATATTTGAACCCAGTAGATGTGATTAGGTCGCCTAGAGAGTGTGTACAGAGAAAAGGGGAGAGGTTCCAGGACAGAGCCCTGGGGTACCCCCACAGAGAGATTGATAGAAGAGGAGGAGGTGTTAGCAGAAGAGACACTGAAAGTACGATGGGAGAGGTAGGAGGAGATCCAGGATAGAGCTTTGTTACGAATACCAAGAGTATGGAGAATGTGAAGGAGAAGAGGGTGGTCCATGGTGTCAAATGCTGCAGAGAGGTCGAGTAATATGAGCAGAGTGTAATGACCTCTGTCTTTGGCAGCATGGAGGTCATTAGTTATTTTAGTGAGGACTGTTTCAGTGGAGTGATCAGTGTGGAAGCCAGATTGTAGAGTGTCAAGGAGAAAATAGGTGTTGAGAAAGTGGAGCAAGCGAGAGAATACAAGACGTTAAAGGAAATTAGAGGCAAAAGGCAGGAGGGAGACAGGTTGATAGTTAGAAAGACAGGTAGGGTCAAGCTTGCTGTTTTTGAGTAATGGTATGACTGTTGCATGTTTGAAGGAGGAGGTAAAGGTACCCGAGTAGAGGGAGGAGTTTAAAGTCTGTGTGAGCGTAGGGATTATATTTTAGGAGATGGGAGGGAATGGGGTCAAGAGGGCAAGTGGTAGAGGGAGAAGAGGAGATCAGCAATGACACATCCTCCTCTGAGACAGCAGAAAAAGAGTCGAGGAAGGCAGGAGGACAGTTAGGAAGCGGTGTGAGGAAACAGATGGGATGTTCTGATGTATGGATTCCACCTTTTCCTTTTAAAAGTAAGCAAAGGCCTGAGGTGAAATGGAGGAAGAAGAAGAGGCAGCTGTGGGTGGTCTGAGTAGGGAGTCAAAAACAGAGAAGAGTCGGCGTGGGTTAGACTTGTGCGTGTTGATTAGTGAAGAAAACTAGGTTTATTTAGCCTGTGAGAGGGCAGAGTTGAAACAGGACAGCATAAATTTGTAGTGGAGGAAGTCTGCGAGAGTGTGAGATTTCCTCCAGAAGCGTTCAGAGCAACGAGTGCAGGAACACAGCATGCGCGTGTGGGAATTTAGCCAGGGTCTGGGGTTATAAGGGAGAGAACAAAAGAGAGAAAGTGGGCATGTAGATCAAGAGAGGAGGACAGGGCATAGTTGTAGCTCCTGACCAGCTTGTCAGGGTCTGGAGCAGGGCTGAGAGAGTAGAGGGAGGAGCGTAAAGTACCTTGGGTATGGTCTCAGGTTGGACCCGGTGGCTGTGGGTGGCCCGGCTGCCGAACCTGTAGTTTCTACCAGGCCCCAGCTCTCCCCCAGCTGTGGGCCTCCCTCACTCCCCAGCTCTCCCCCAGCTGCGGGCCTCCCTCATTCTGTCCCATGTGCGCCAGGGCCTCCCTCTCATGCTGGTGCATGCTGGGAGCTGTGCGTGGGACAGAGTGAGCGAGGCCCACAGCTGGGGAAGAGTTTGTGGTGCTGGCAGGCTGGCCCCCGCAGCCTCGAGCCCTAGACACCTGTCTCAGCTCTCCCCCCTCCCCCCACTGTTGGAGACCCTGTAGCTGGGAATCCAGTTAAAAGCTACCTCCTTGGAGCCTGTGTCAGGATCGCCTAGACCTCCTGCTAGCCATAGTTCTTCTTTGTCCACTGGGTGTGCTCCTGTCTTCTGTTTCCTCTGGGTTCCTCTGTCTGCCTGACTGTGTTCTTGTTGCTCCTGTCTCTGTCCTTTATAGCTTCTGCTTCCTGGTTGGTTCAATTGCCTTTGCTTCAAGTCAGACTCCTATGCACATGCCTCTGTCTCTGATCCTGATCGGTTCCTGTATATGTACCTGTATTTGAGTCTGTACACAGTAAAGGCCCTTGCTGGTAATCTGGCTTGTCCCTGTTTGTTCCTTGCTCCCCGGTCTCAGTCCCTGCTCCCCGGTCTCAGTCCCTGCTCCCCGGTCTCAGTCCCTGCTCCCCGGTCTCAGTCCCTGCTCCCCGTTCTCAGTCCCTGCTCCCAGACCTGTCCTGCCCCGCCTGTCCTGTTCCAATCTCCTCGTTGCCGACCTCTGCTTGTTACCTGACTTCGATACCTGCCACCTGCCTCGGACCCCTGCTTGTTACCTGACTTTGCTACCTGCCACCTGCCTCGGACCCCTGCTTGTTACCTGACTTCGCTACCTGCCGCCTTCCTCAGACCTCTGCTTGTGACCCCTACTTCGCTTCCTGCTGTTCCGGCCACTGAGATCCTACCCGCCACAGGAGTCTCCCGTGACAGAAAGCAAAGGCCACTTCTGGACCTCGCTGGAACAGATTCTTCTTCTGCCTGCACCCTTTCCTGCCTGCTGCAGCAGACCACATCCGCATGGTTGAAGATAAGTACTTTAGTTTCTTTTTTGGAAATCCCAGTTGGGAAGGTTTTTTTTTGCTGCTAAGTGTTCTGCAAGAATTATTGCGTTATAATGAAAAAACATTTTTGCTGAGACTAGAACTGTTGCTACAGAGACTAGTGCACCTTTCTTTGAGATTTTTCTTTTGTGCAGTGCCTGGGTTAACCCTTGCAGTACCTGTTGCCACCTTTTTAGACTCTGACTTTTCATTCCCTGGACAAGGCTTGTCTCTGCATCTCTGGTTGTACCACTGCTGTTCACAGGGTTCCCATTTCAAAAGACAAGAGTGCTTCCATTATTTTGTTACTGCATGCTGTGATTTTTCCTGCAATCTGTAGTTCTTCCTATGATTGGTTCTAAGGTTTCAGGTTTACCTGCAAGTTCCCCTAAAGTTTGTTTCTCTGCAACATATGATATCCCTATGCCTGATATCAAAGGTTTCAGATTTAACTGCAGGGTTCTCTGTCTGATATCCCTACGACTGATATCTAAAGTTTCAGATTTAACTGCATGTTTCTCTGTATGATATCCCTACGCCTGATATGTAAAGTTTCAGATTTAACTCCAAGGTTCTGTCTGATATTCCTATGTCTGATGTCAAAAGTTTCAGATCTAACTGCAAGTTTTCTCTGTAGTAGTTTCCTGCTGTCTATATTTCTATGCCTGATTTCTAAAGTTTCAGATTTAAACTGCAGGTTTTCTCTGTCTATATGATATCCCTACGCCTGATATCAAAGGTTTCAGATTTAACTGCAGGGTTCTCTGTCTGATATCCTTACGCTTGATATCTAAAGTTTCAGATTTAACTGCAAGGTTTTGTCTGATATTCCTATGCCTGATATCTAAAGTTTTCGATCTAACTGCAAGTTTTCTCTGTATTAGTTTCCTGCTGTCTATGATATTTCTATGCCTGATTTCTAAAGTTTCATATTTAAACTGCAGGTTTTCTCTGTCTATATGATATCCCTACGCCTGATTTCTAAAGTTTCAGATTTAAACTGCAGGTTATCTCTGTCTGTATGATATCCCTACGCCTGTGTCTAATATTTCTGTTGTTCATTCTAATGCTTCTGCTTTAAAAACACATTTCCTCTTTACTGGTTAATTGGGAAGTGTGGTTTCCCTATGTCTGAAATTATGGCTCCCACTCTGAAAACAGTCTTGAGCAGTAAATGTGAACATTGTACCACTGATTCTTCAGAACTTCTCAAAGCAAGGAAGAAGAAAAAGAAGGGAGGTATTACTGTGGAAGTTGAAACTAAGGATGAACCTTTAACCCCAGAGTCTGCATTTGATGAAAGAGATATGCTGCAGCTTAAGGCAACTCAGAGATGTATCCCAAGAATAGTGGAAGAAAAGAAAGATGCCCCTACTCAGACGCTTCAAGCTGCACAGAAAGCGATTGATTGTCTTTATGGACGTTTAGATAAGGAGCAAGAAGCCAAGGCTGCACTACAAAGCTGTCTATCCTCAGCAATTGCTAAGTGTGTTCTCCAGGAGAAAGAAAAAGAGCAGTTGGAAAGGGATAGGGTGATCCTGTCAAGTAAGCTGGAGAAGGCCTATGCTGATAATGCCCAGTACCAGAGATTCATGGCTCAAGTCGGCGCAAAACTGGAAGCCTCTGAGGAGAGGAATTGCCACTTCAACACAGAACTATGTTCATTGAGAGAGATCTTCGAAGTGTTAAATAGCAGTTTTGAAATGGTTACCCAGGAGTGCAAGAATCTCTATGTCCAAGTCAGTGAAGGAGATAAGAAACTCCATGAATTAGGAGAGGAGAAGAAACAGTTGGCCCAGGAAAAGTTAGAATTGTAGACAGCACTGCAGAATGCAGAGAGAGTGCTGCAAGAAGAACGTGTCTCCCTGGAGCGGCGCACACAAGCAGAAAATATGCTGCAGAGTCAGCTGCGGGAACTGCGTACTCATCTGCAGGACACCAAGGAGAAATGGGTGAATGCTGAAGAAAAGCAGCGAGTTCTGCAGGAAGAAAGTTTCCAGACTGCCTACAAAATAAAGATGCTGCAAGATTATTTGAGTACCCAGTGTGTCCCCAAAGAACAGCATGAGGAGCTAAAGGCCACACTGAGCATAACCAGAGCCTCGCTGGAGGAAGAGCTAAAGCTAGCAGCTGAACACACATCTCAGCAACTCACAGCGCTGCAGGCGCAGATCGCTGAGCTCAAGACACAGCTTGCCAAAAAGGAGGAGAGAGAGAAGGTGTCCGTCTGTCAAGTGGCTGGCCTGACACAGCGCTATGAGGTCAAAATGGCCGATGCCGGCAAATTATTGGACCACACAGCCCGTGATAAGGTCCGGCTGCAGCTGGAGCTGGACAATGCCCGTGAGGAGTACCGGCAGCTGCAGATCAGAAATGAAGAAGATGAAACATATTTAAGCTTTACTCTGAGTCAGCTGGGAGATATGGAGTCGCGACTCAACTCCAAAGAAGCTGAACTGACAACTGTATTGAGTGGGAAAAGAAGTGCAGAAGGACAGCTTCAAGAGCTGAAAACTCAAATAGCTGGTCTTAATGA
Organism: Ascaphus truei; assembly: GCF_040206685.1. Lineage (NCBI taxonomy): Eukaryota > Metazoa > Chordata > Amphibia > Anura > Ascaphidae > Ascaphus > Ascaphus truei. The sequence continues at coordinate 53,203,935 of NC_134492.1, forward strand.
GAATTTAGGTGATACCACGAAACGGCAGTCACAAAAAGAGACCATGGAGCGTGAATTCTATGTTCCCACTTACCCATGTGAAAAGTCTGCACCCGTCCTTGATGCCCACATTTCTGATGTCCATGCCTCTGCAATGGAGTTGAACGTATCCATTGGGAAGTTCCAGATTCCAAAACTAAAAGAGATATATTGGTCACAAAAAGAGACCACGAAGAATGAACTTTGTGTCCCCACTGACTCACGTGGAAAGGCTGCACCCGTCTTTGATGCCCACGTTTCTGATGTCTCTTCCTCTGCATTTGTGTTGAACGCACCCATTTGGAGGTTCCTTGCAGCACCCAATGTACCTGTGGAGTACCCTCTGCCCGCTGACAAACCACCAGAGGTGGGTCATCTTGAGTCCTCTTTTCATCAAGGCCTCTGGGAAGAGCCTGGAGGATCGTCCGGAGAACGCTCTTGAGAGGGGGGAGTAATGTCAGGATCGCCTAGACATCCTGCTTAGCCATAGTTCTTCTTTGTCCACTGGGTGTGCTGCTGTCTTCTGTTTCCTCTGGGTTCCTCTGTCTGCCTGTCTGTCTTCTTGTTGCTCCTGTCTCTGTCCTTTATAGCTTCTGCTTCCTGGTTGGTTCATTTGCCTTTGCTTCAAGTCAGACTCCTATGCACATGCCTCTGTCTCTGATCCTGATCGGTTCCTGTATCTGTACCTGTATTTGAGTCTGTTCACAGTAAAGGCCTTGCTGGTAATCTAGCTTGTCCCTGTTTGTTCCTTGCTCCCCGGTCTCAGTCCCTGCTCCCTGTTCTCAGTCCCTGCTCCCGGACCTGTCCTGCCCCGCCTGTCCTGTTCCAGTCTCCTCGTTGCCAACCTCTGCTTGTTATCTGACTTCGATACCTGCCGCCTGCCTCGGACCCCTGCTTGTTACCTGACTTCGCTACCTGCCGCCTGCCTCGGACCCCTGCTTGTTACCTGACTTCGCTACCTGCCGCCTGCCTCGTACCTCTGCTTGTGACCCTGACTTTGCTTCCTGCTGTTCCGGCCACTGAGATCCTACCCGCCACAGGAGTCTCCCGTGACAGCCTGTTTAGTGTGTATTCAATGTATGGGTTTTTCTTAAGAAGGGCCACTAAGTGGCAAAACCTACGTCGAGTCTCACAACACATCAGAAGGGTGTGCTGGAGGGCTGATCAGCTGTTGGCTCAGAAAGAGAGGTTATATAGCACACACTGGAGTCTCTGATGTAGTGATGCCATTCCAGGAATGCACCTGTTATCAGGATCACCTGCTTACCTTATCCTGCAGAGTCCTGATCAGTGTCATACTTGAGTACAATTCATTAACCCTTAGATTGAAGACACACTAAACCGGCTTCAAGGAGGTAGCTATTAACTGGATTCCAAGCTATATACAGAAGCAATATTCCTCAGCCAATCAGACCAGTGATATGTAGAGGTGGAATACACTGATTCAATATTTAAGCACCACTCACACTCTCTAATCCTGGTCATCCAGTTGTTTCCTTTTACCACATTAGGGTTATATTACGTCATTCAGCTCACCTGACCTCACACACACCTTGTCAGTGTCAAGCTTAATTTGACAAACTAACTTTAGACTAACTTCTTTTCAAATTGTTTACAGTAGCAGAACAGAGCAGAAATACAACATACCACATGGTTTCCATTTAATACTAAGTGTAAAGGCAGCTAGAATAAATGTACTGTATCAGCAGTCACAGAAGAATACACGTCTTTACACTTAACAGAGCAGTATCATTAGAACCAATCATACAGTATATTTCCTTTGATTACTAATGCATAGCTAAGATAAGAGATTTATCAATCCACATGGGTCTTTGCTCTTTTCTGAAGGAATGTAGGGTGTTCAGGATTAAGAATTACAATTTATATCAACAATATGTACTGTTCTAGAAATACAGTGTGTTCAAAATCAAACCCCCTGAAGGTCTCTTACTCATATCAAACACATTTTCTATGATACTATATATTCTAGAATGGACAGCACTCAAATTAAGATCAAAGTGAACAATGGTACTGTACAGTAGGTGGACACGGGAAAAGGAGGGACCATATTTCCTCCACATAAATGTAACAAAGAAAGGGGGAGTTCCCAGCACTCATAAATGTAATCAAGAGAAATTGGGGAATATGCCAAATCAATTTAATATGAACATGTTTCCAACATAACACAAGTCAATAAGAACACTGGAAGCCTAGCAGGGCAATAATGTTACCAGTTCAGTAGCAACGAGCACAAGTCCAGCTCAATGATCATCGTGATCAGGACACTGGCAGAGAGAGGACTGAAAGACAAAGAGTTACGTCTGTTGCAGATAAAGTCTTGCTGAGAATCCACTGCTTGCTAGTCTGGTGACCACTGTGGTAGCTATCACTACATTATTGCCCTGCTAGACTTCCATTTGTTTTTTCAGACTAGGATTCCTATCCACAGAATTACATCTGTTTATGGTTTTGGAGTCTGTTTGCTACACAGGGTAAGGCTGAGTCCCCGCTGGCGCTGAGCGGGCAGCTCTTGGCACGGTTAATTTCATATATATATATATATATATATATATATATATATATATATATATATATGCAAGTTCCGGCTCACGCGCATGCGCGGGCACACACGCTTGGCGCTTTTGTAAATAACATTTTTAAACTTTCCTGCTTGCTCAGATAGCCTGCAATTGCGCCCCCCCCTCCTCTTCCCCCCGCGCGCGAGTCCGCAAGTTGCAGGACACCCGGCGCTAATGCTCTAAGCATGAGCGTGCTCAGCGCCAGCGGGGACTCAGCTTAAAGGGAAGTAAGTACCTCTTGTCAGTGTGACCTCTGGGAACGGGCCTGAGGACGGGGTTCACCCCCCGAAACGTTGCCCCCCTTATTCCCCTGTTTTTTCTTTCCCCCCCGCTTTGTCACTTTAGTACTCAGTGTAATACATACATATATTAGTATATAACGTTGGTTATATATTGCTGCTGTGTGCTTATTGACTTGTGTTACACGGCGACACACTTTATACGAGCTCGGCTAGTCCCACGAATTCGGGTATACCCAGGTGTATTGAGGTTTGTGACTGTTTTCTGCCCGAGTGCATTGAGGTATTTTCCAGGCAGGGATTGAAGCATTTTATTCCCGCTGGCTGCAATACTGCACAGTATATATATAAATACTGCATTACAATTCATGAATTTATGCCATCTGGTAGACACGCGAAGCATTGCAGCCTATTAAATCCTAATCATTATCATTTAACAGATCAGCCGCCCGTCAGCCAGGCATGAACCCAGGCTGGGAAGGAAAACGCAACGGGGCTTGTCAGAGGTGAGGAGCGGCGCATTCCAGGTATCTGCCAGGTACATACTGGGTATTTGCTCGAATAAAGTGTGTCGGTGCAGTATGTTGGATACATTTTCATATTACATTGATTTGGCATATTCCCCAATTTCTCTTGATTACATTTATGAGTGCTGGGAACTCCCACTTTCTTTGGGAAGCCTATGGGATATACACTGGCGACACACTTTATTCGAGCACGGCTAGTCCCGCGAATTCGGGTATACTCGGGTGTATTCAGGTTTCTGATAGTTTTCTGCCAGAGTACATTGCGTTATTTTCCGGTCGGAATTTAAGCTTTTTATTCCGGCTGGTTACAATACTGCAATGCCGTCAAAATACACATGGTGGCGCTTGCGAGCTATTCTCTGTGAAGCCGTCCCCTATAATGAATTGTAATGCAGTATACTGTATACTGTATACTATATACTGTATATACTGTATAACAACAACCCCTGTAAGCCCTAACATACAGTACTGTACAGTACTGTACTGTACTGTATATGCACATACATAAATGATACTACTGTATGGGCGGCGGGGGCGAGATGTGTTTGCAGCAGAGAGAGATCCGCTGCTCTCTCTCAGCGCAAACATCCGCACATTAAAAATTATTTGAAATACATTTTTATTGATAGTGTAGATGTGCAGGGGGTCTGCGGAGCTGAACCGTGTTGGTTTTAGGTCTGGGGACCCCGTGCCCCCCGAGATACAGGCCCCTTTAGGGGGTGCCGGTATCCCTCTGCGTTTCAAGATCCCGATCACGTGACCGCGGCCTGTAAACCAAGCAGAGCAGAGGGATACCGGCACCCCCTAAAGGGGCCTGTATCTCGGGGGGCACGGGGTCCCCAGACCTGAAACCTGTGCGCTTCTGCTCTGGAGACCCTCTGCACATGTACACTATCAATAAAACACATACAATATACAGTATAAATAAACACTCGTTCTTTACCTTAGCGTCTATGCGCTATGGTAAAGAAGCATTATTTTAATAATATTGTAAAGTGAGCAGGGGGTTCCCTGAGCCAGAAATTAATGCTCAGGGAACCCCCCCCCCCCCCTGCTCCTGATCAATATTATTAAAAATACGGAAAATGCTGCGTCATTACCATAGCGGATAGCCGCTAAGGCAATGAAGGGGTTAACCCACCGTGCCCGCTTTATTGTGTGTAGTGGGGATTGGTGAGGGGGGTATTTGGCCCTTGGTGTGAGTTTAGGACTTGCGGGAGGGGGGGGGGTTGCGGGTGCACTTAACCCCTTCACGACCGTAGCAGTTAATACCGCTACGGTCATGAAGGGGTTAAGCCCTCCCACTACCCCCCCCCCCGCAAACCCTCCCCAACCATCGTTGGGGCGAATACCCCATTCACCCACCCTCCCACAACCCACAACAATAAAATACACACAGCAGCCGCCAAAAAATAAATAAATAAATGACAATAAATACATTTGAAATACATTTTTATTGATAGTGTAGATGTGCAGGGGGTCTGCGGAGCTGAACCGCGTTGGTTTTAGGTCTGGGGACCCCGTGCCCCCCGAGATACAGGCCCCTTTAGGGGGTGCCGGTATCCCTCTGCGTTTCAAGATCCCGATCACGTGATCGCGGCCTGTAAACCAAGCAGAGCTGAGGGATACCCGCACCCCCTAAAGGGGCCTGTATCTCGGGGGGCACGGGGTCCCCAGACCTGAAACCTTTGCGCTTCAGCTCCGTAGACCCCCTGCACATGTACACTGTGAATAAAACACACACATCATTAAAGAATCATTCTTTAGCTTAGCGGCTATGCGCTATGGTAAAGAAGCAGCATTTCTGTCTTTTTAATAATATTGTACAGTACAGTGAGCAGGGGGTTCCCTGAGACAGAAATCTAATCTCAGGGGACCCCCTGCTCCTGCACAATATTATTAAAAGTTCAGAAACGAGGCTTCATTAGCATAGCGTATAGCCGCTAAGGTAATGAAGGGGTTAAGGCATAATAACCAATAAATACATTCAATACACTACCCACTACCCATGGCAACCTCCGCTGCTGTACAGTAAAACAGAGAAAAAAAATAACACTTTCAAAGTAATGTCCCCTAACCCCTTAATCACCATAGCGGTTATTAACCGCTACAGTCATGAAGGGGTTAACCCACCCTCACCCACCCACCACTCGGGATGCCTACATACCCTCCCACACTAACCCCCCCCCACCCGTGAGGCCTAACCACCCAGTCAGTACCCACAAGGGAGGCCTACCCACATACCGTTGGGGAAACACCCCACCCCCACCCCAGTACCCACAATAAAAACAGTACATAAACAGCATTCTATTTATTAAATACATTACCCACCCCCTGTGCCCCCCCCCCCATAAATACAAGATTTATTCTTTTACATTCAGGGTCCATAACGCAGCCCCACGCTAGTCCCCGGTGGGCTGGCAGGGCACCTGGACAGACCTACAGTTTACCAGCAGCATTCCACAGGTTCTGGAGGCCTGCTGGTGGATCCTGCCAGCACCATGGCGCCCAGGTGGTCTCCTTGGGTCACCGTGAGCCACAATTGGGTCCACACGGTAGGCCCAAGGATGTCTGGGAGCCCTGGGTCAAACCCACAGGTGTCTGCGGGGCCTCGGGTGGTTCCCATGGGGGTCTGGGGAACTCACGGGTGCTCACTACGGGTCCGCGGTGCCCCCACAGAAGTGGGACCACACATCATCATCCCCGCACCTACGGGTCGGAGGTGCCCCCACAGAAGTGGGACCACACATCGTCATGCCCGCAGACTACGGGTCCGCGGTGCCCCCACAGAAGTGGGACCACACATCATCATCCCCGCATGTGTCACCCGTGGAACCACCAGCCTGCTACCCTTTAGGATACCCGAGGATTCCCCGCGGGTGGTCTCCAGAGGTCCCACGCAAAACCACGGAAGTAACCCTGAATGTAAAAAAAATAAACCTGGCCTATACATTCAATACATACACCCTCCCCCCCAACACCTACAGTACAATAATGTGCAAAATAACTATTATCCAGATATGGATAATAGATTAATTGCCCATTATTAAAAACATTAACTAGCATATACAAATAAATAAAGTACTACTGACCTCATCAACTCGAAGTGTCCGATGCCAGCGCCTTCCTTCTCTTGCCCACACAAAACATAGCCAAAACCAAGCCAATACATTGCAATTACATTCAGATATCAATTAACCCCTTAAACACCTTATCGGATAATAACCGCAAAGGTAATTAAGGGGTTAAGCCACACAGGCACGATACCCACCCTTCACCCATGAATTTGTACTGTGGCTTCATCATGCAACTATATATATATATATACTGTATATATATACATACAGAGAGACAGAGAGAAAGAGAGAGAGAGAGATATATACAGTATATATATATACACACGTTATATACACACCCATGATAAACCAATATACTGTACAGTACAAATAAATGTAGAAGGGTTATCAAAAGCACTGTCCTACAACCAAACTCTTCTCCATACAGTACATACACACTAAATTAAAATTAATTTCCTTTAATATTCATAACTGATCTCTCAATCTACTGTAAATCATCACTAAACCTCTGAAAAGCCATTTAAACAACTTACATTCCAATATAAATGATGCCTAAATATCTACTGTATGCACCATATACATTCTGCAAATTACTGTAATCAACCAAGTAAACAAAACTCAATTAGCAATCATTATTTACATCCCTAAACAATTCACACTAGATCCTGAACAATAAAATCATTAACAAATTCACGCCTAGAGCAGAACAATTAAGCCTTTGAAAAAATATAAGTACCGACAAAAATACAACCTTTACAGTACAACCAAGGCTATCTACAGTATCCCTGACCTTCCTCAAACACACAATACAATACCAAGGAATAATACATCTATCTAATTTTAAAATACTTTAAACTCACAAAATAATTAAAAACACATCCAATCCAGCTTTTAAAACATCATCATTTCTTACCCTGAATGTATACTGTACAGTATATCTCTCTAGACATATATATTGTACATACATACATACAGTGGCAAGAAATGATATACCACAAAAAAAAAAAAATACACATGTTAAAAAACCTTTTGACATAATTAACAAGTTAAATAAAATACAATTCTTTACTGTAGTTCACTTACCATTACTTGCCCCCACCGACTCCCGTTGCCCAGCTTACTCACGAACCAATCCACGATCAGGAACCCATAAAATAATAAACCATTCAAAATAATAAACATTAAACTAAAAATCCAAACCAATCCACGGGTCTTCTACTTGTAATACATCTTCATCTGTATTCTTCTATCTCCTTCCGGGTGGGGCAGGGCGTGGTCTTCTTTCCATCATCGGCCACGCCCTTGTCTTTTTTCTTCTCCGGAGGTCCTTCCTCCGCGGCGTCTGGTTGCAAAATGAGACGACATAGGCTTTTAAAGGCCTATGACGTCACATTTTTTGTCATGGTTCCCACGGTCCTGATTGGGCCGTGAAAACCATGTGTTTTGGCCGATAAAAAAAAAATGATGACGTCACTTAAAGGGAATGAAAGCACAGCCAATCAGAATGGCTTTGCTTCAATTGCCTTTAAGTTGACGTCATGAAAAGGCACATGGCCGTGCACACATGGTACTAGAGCCAATCAGAGCGTGGGAACTTTATCCCTACTCTGATTGGCTCTGGTATACCATGTGTCAGGGGCTTGGGGGAGAAAGGATGTGACGTCAATGAAAACCTGTCACGTGGTACGGTAGCCAATCAGAGCGTGGGAACTTTATCCCTACTCTGATTGGCTCTGGTATACCATGTGTCAGGGGCTTGGGGGAGAAAGGATGTGACGTCAATGAAAACCTGTCACGTGGTACGGTAGCCAATCAGAGCGTGGGAACTTTATCCTTATTGACGTCACATCCTTTCTCCCCCAAGCCCCTGACACATGGTATACCAGAGCCAATCAGAGTAGGGATAAAGTTCCCACGCTCTGATTGGCTCTAGTACCATGTGTGCACGGCCATGTGCCTTTTCATGACGTCAACTTAAAGGCAATTGAAGCAAAGCCATTCTGATTGGCTGTGCTTTCATTCCCTTTAAGTGACGTCATCATTTTTTTATTATCGGCCAAAACACATGGTTTTCACGGCCCAATCAGGACCGTGGGAACCATGACGCAAAATGTGACGTCATAGGTCTTTAAAAGCCTATGTCGTCTCATTTTGCAGCCAGACGCCGCGGAGGAAGGACCTCCGGAGAAGAAAAAAGACAAGGGCGTGGCCGATGATGGAAAGAAGACCACGCCCTGCCCCGCCCGGAAGGAGATAGAAGAAAGAAGAATACAGATGAAGATGTATTACAAGTAGAAGACCCGTGGATTGGTTTGGATTTTTAGTTTAATGTTTATTATTTTCAATGGTTTATTATTTTATGGGTTCCTGATCGTGGATTGGTTCGTGAGTAAGCTGGGCAACGGGAGTCGGTGGGGGCAAGTAATGGTAAGTGAACTACAGTAAAGAAATGTATTTTATTTAACTTGTTAATTTTTTCAAAAGGTTTTTTAACCTGTGTATTTTTTTTTTTTTTGTGGTATATCATTTCTTGCCACTGTATGTATGTATGTACAATATATATGTCTAGAGAGATATACTGTACAGTATACATTCAGGGTAAGAAATGATGATGTTTTAAAAGCTGGATTAGATGTGTTTTTAATTATTTTGTGAGTTTAAAGTATTTTAAAATTAGATACTGTAGATGTATTCCTTGGTATTGTATTGTGTGTTTGAGGAAGGTCAGGGATACTGTAGGTAGGCTTGGTTTGGAAAGGTTGTATTTTTGTCGGTACTTATATTTTTTCAAAGGCTTAATTGTTCTGCTCTAGGCGTGAATCTGTTAATGGTTTCATTGTTCATGATTGAGTGTGAAATGTTTAGAGATCTAAATAATGATTGCTAATTGATTTTTGTTTACGTTGATTAATTTGCAGAATGTATACAGTATGGTGCATAGATTTTATGCATTTTGGAATGTGACTTTTTTCATTGGTTTGTGATCATATACAGTATATTGTGAGATCAGTTAGGATTTTTAAAGGAAATTGATTTTAATGTAGTGTCTGTATGGAGACGTGTTTGGTTGTAGGGCAGTATGCATTTGATAACCCTTCTACATTTATTTGTACTGTATATTGGTTTATCATGGGTGTGTATATAACGTGTGTGTATATATATATATATATATATATATATATATATATATATATATATATATATATACATACTGTATATATATCTCTCTCTCTCTCTTTCTCTCTGTCTCTCTGTATATATATATACAGTGTATATATATATATAGTTGCATGATGAAGCCACAGTACAAATTCATGGGTGAAGGGTGGGTATCGTGCCTGTGTGGCTTAACCCCTTAATTACCTTTGCGGTTATTATCCGATAAGGTGTTTAAGGGGTTAATTGATATCTGAATGTAATTGCAATGTATTGGCTTGGTTTTGGCTATGTTTTGTGTGGGCAAGAGAAGGAAGGCGCTGGCGTCGGACACTTCGTATTGATGAGGTCAGTAGTACTTTATTTATTTGTATATGCTAGTTAATGTTTTTAATAATGGGCAATTAATCTATTATCCATATCTGGATAATAGTTATTTTGCACATTATTGTACTGTAGGTGTTGGGGGGGAGGGTGTATGTATTGAATGTATAGGCCAGGTTTATTTTTTTTACATTCAGGGTTACTTCCGTGGTTTTGCGTGGGACCTCTGGAGACCACCCGCGGGGAATCCTCGGGTATCCTAAAGGGTAGCAGGCTGGTGGTTCCACGGGTGACACATGCGGGGATGATGATGTGTGGTCCCACTTCTGTGGGGGCACCGCGGACCCGTAGTCTGCGGGCATGACGATGTGTGGTCCCACTTCTGTGGGGGCAACTCCGACCCGTAGGTGCGGGGATGATGATGTGTGGTCCCACTTCTGTGGGGGCACCGCGGACCCGTAGTGAGCACCCGTGAGTTCCCCAGACCCCCATGGGAACCACCCGAGGCCCCGCAGACACCTGTGGGTTTGACCCGGGGCTCCCAGACATCCTTGGGCCTACCGTGTGGACCCAATTGTGGCTCACGGTGACCCAAGGAGACCACCTGGGCGCCATGGTGCTGGCAGAATCCCCCAGCAGGCCTCCAGAACCTGTGGAATGCTGCTGGTAAACTGTAGGTCTGTCCAGGTGCCCTGCCAGCCCACCGGGGACTAGCGTGGGGCTGCGTTATGGACCCTGAATGTAAAAGAATAAATCTTGTATTTATGGGGGGGGCACAGGGGGTGGGTAATGTATTTAATAAATAGAATGCTGTTTATTGTGGGTGATTGTACTGTTTTTATTGTGGGTACTGGGGTGGGGGTGGGGTGTTTCCCCAACGGTATGTGGGTAGGCCTCCCTTGTGGGTAGTTAGTGGGTGAGGGTTGAGGGTGGTTAGGCCTCACGGGGTGGGGGGTTAGAGTGGGAGGGTATGTACAGTAGGCGTCCCGAGTGGTGGGTGAGGGCGGGTTAACCCCTTCATGACTGTAGCGGTTAATAACCGCCATGGTGATTAAGGGGTTAGGGGACATTACTTTGAAAGTGTTATTTTTTTTCTCTGTTTTACTGTACAGCAGCGGAGGTTGCCATGGGTAGTGGGTAGTGTATTGAATGTATTTATTGGTTATTATGCCTTAACCCCTTCATTACCTTAGCGGCTATACGCTATGCTAATGAAGCCTCGTTTCTGAACTTTTAATAATATTGTGCAGGAGCAGGGGGTCCCCTGAGATTAGATTTCTGTCTCAGGGAACCCCCTGCTCACTGTACTGTACAATATTATTAAAAAGACAGAAATGCTGCTTCTTTACCATAGCGCATAGCCGCTAAGCTAAAGAATGATTCTTTAATGATGTGTGTGTTTTATTCACAGTGTACATGTGCAGGGGGTCTCCGGAGCTGAAGCGCACAGGTTTCAGGTCTGGGGACCCCGTGCCCCCCGAGATACAGGCCCCTTTAGGGAGTGCCGGTGTCCCTCTGCTCTGCTTGGTTTACAGGCCGCGGTCACGTGATCGGGGTTTTCAACGCAGAGGGATACCGGCACCCCCTAAAGGGGCCTGTATCTCGGGGGGCACGGGGTCCCCCGACCTGAAACCAGTGCGGTTCAGCTCCAGAGACCCCCTGCACATCTACACTATAAATAAAAATGTATTTCAAATGTATTTATTTGTATTTATTTATTTATTTATTGCGGGGATGCTGTGTGTGATTATTTTTTATTGTGTTTAGCGGGGGTGGGTGACGGGGTTTATAAATGTGAGTTTATAAATAAAATAAAGAATATTATTTATAGGGGCCTTAGAACAGAAGTTCCCACGCCAATTGCGCGCTCATTGCTCTTTTGTTACAATGTTGCTGGTCTTGCGGGTTTGCAGTCTGGCAGCAAAAAGCAGTTTGTAGTACTGAGTGTGAGATAAAGTAACCAGTTCTTTTATTGCTGAAGTCGCCACCAAAAACTTTTATTTACAAATACAGTACAAAAACCGTGCAACACACAACAACATTCAGTATCCTTTGTTTAAGTACAGCAGGTACTATAGGGTAAAACATGTACTGTACAGTACAGCACAATATTACAGTATGGTTTCACTGAAAGTTCTCCCCATTTTCCAGCCATGGCCGATGCCTTGCATGGCGCAAAATGCCATTAATGCAGTCTCTAACGCCTCTCATTACAGGATCTGTAACAGGGTAATAGCGCTGCATTTCTTCCACAATCTTTTTCCTTAAATTGGCAGGAAGGGCATTTTTTTGGCGATTCCCATCATAGTTCACTTTGAACACCCACTCGCAGTACAATGTGTAGGGAACATGGTGTTTAAATATGATCAAGGCATACTTGTGTGGTATACCAGCACTCCTCACCCTATACTTCTCCCTCAGCGCCGGTGTCAGATCGCACAGGGAGATGTCGGGCACTGTTTGTATGCGAGCGGGTGTAGGAAGTCTTTTGGGAGCGGGTGTACTTGAGGCGATGGGCAATGGTAGGGTGTCTGGGAGGAAGCTTTCCTCCGGTAGTGGTCGCCGGGTTGTCTCCTGGCGTGGTCTTGACGGGGTTGTCATGTCCTCCTCAATAGCATAGTACAGTGTATCTTGTGGTGGAGGGGGTGTGCTTGGTGATGGAAGGGGGTCGAAGGTACCATGCATCACATCCATGTCACCCCCCTGCTCCAGCGTCGGGGAAACAGGGGCATTAACACCGAGCAAATAATGTATGCCCGCTATGTCTGCCTCTATCTTGTGCATCCGTTGATCCAGCCGCTGCTCCATTTGTAGCATCCCTTGCTCCATATGTAGCACCGACTCCAGAAGCAGATCTAGCTTTGCCAGCACACTAGAATTCCCGGGGAGATCCACACTTAGCCCATTCAGGATCCGGTCCAACGAGCTGCTTGTGCATGGCATCTGGAGATCTGGGGGGATGGGTGCAACGGAGGATGAGATGGGGGTTCCCTGGAGAGAAGCGGCATCGATGGAGAGTGGAAGAGGTGACCTGGGGATGCCCGGTACAGGAGAAGCTGCAGCGTGGTGGAAGAGGGATGGAGAAGGTGACCGCTGGATTTCCGGGCGAGAAGCAGAGTCGTCCAAGAGCAAAGGAGACAGTGACCCGTTGATTTCAGAGGCAGCAGCATCTTCAGATGGAACCGGAGAAGATGGGGGTGGAGAAGCCGGGCTGAAGATTTCCGGGACAGCTACAGCAGAGTCGTCGAAGCTTATGGGAAGTGGTCTGCGGATTCGGTGAGTTGGCTGCCATGCGTCTTGCGTACCGAGCACAGTACCGTATTTCTTCTTCACATAATAAGGCTGACGTGTTTTAAAAGCCTTAGCCTTTGGGGTCAGCAGAAGGTTTTCTTTGTTGGCCTTAGCCTGTCGCTTTGCCTTTGGCTTGGAAACGGTAACTGCCTTTCTCTTTTTCAGTGTGGCAGGCACAGCAGAGGTGAGATGATTCTTTCGTCCATAGAACCGGGGCTGCTCCATGTAAGCGGGAGACACAATGCAGTATCTGGACAATGGCTCAGATAAAGATCAGCAAGTGGTGGGCTATGCAACGTGTACAACCTTTTATGCATGGCTGCCAGGTACAGGTGTTGAAAGTGGGTGGTCTGTTATGTGAGTCATTAACATATAAATACACCATCCATTTTGTGGATTCACTGCACATTGAATACACATCGACTAAACATCGAATATACATTCTTGTGTTTGTATTTCTTTCTACAGTACTCGCAGCAATGCCTGTTAAGAAGATTTCAAAGGATCTCAGCATGAGAATGAAGGATATGTACACGAGCGGAAAACGAATTGCAGATATCCAGCGCTGGTTAACTGCTTCTGGCCTCGTTGTGCCATCAAGCACCGTGTGCTATCATGCACAAGGAAAAAACAGAGACCGCAAAAAGGCACCAAAGATAACAAATGCGTAAGTATACTGTATTTATAAAACTTAACCAAAAAAAATATAGAAAACTGTAGTGTACATCTACAGTATACCGTATTTATATAGTATATTTATTATATTACAACAGTATATACTGTAGTGTACTGTATGTGTGGTCAATTTATATTTTTTGTGCAGCAGTATACACTTTTGGTATATTGCAATTCATCTGACAACGAATATACAGTATATGATGTGTATTTATTATGATATAACAACAGTATACCGTTTTTATATAGTATATTTATTATATTACAACAGTATATACTGTAGTGTACTGTATGTGTGGTCAATTAATTTTTTTTGTGCAGCAGTATACACTTTTGGTATATTGCAATTCATCTGACAACGAATATACAGTATATGATGTGTATTTATTATGATATAACAACAGTATACCGTTTTTATATAGTATATTTATTATATTACAACAGTATATACTGTAGTGTACTGTATGTGTGGTCAATTTATATTTTTTGTGCAGCAGTATACACTTTTGGTATATTGCAATTCATCTGACAACGGAATATACAGTATACAGTATGATGTGTATTTATTATGATATAATAACAGTATATTTATATAGTATATTTATATTACAACAGTACTGTATACTGTATATTTTGTCTATTTATATTTATAGTACAGCAGTATACATTTTTTGTATATTTATATTTACTGTATATTACAACATTACATGTACAGTATACAGTATACATTTTATATTGCTGCATATTAATAACACAATATAATTTCTTTGCATTGTAGGGAGACTACTCTTCTGGTGGACAGAATAAGTGAGGAGAATGATGAGAGGAGCGCATTAAGGGTTAAAAACACTCTTCAGGAAAACCACAATCTGACTGTATCCGAGAGCAGCATAAAGAAGATGAGACGCAGAATTGGATGGAAATATGGACGTGTGAGGTTAGTAGTGGACAGTACAGGAGGTACTGTACTGTAAAGTAAAAGTGTTGTTTTGCAAACTGTACTGCGCTGTGACGCTAACATTTTTTATTCATTGTCATTACAGAGCATACCCCATGATACGGGACGCAAACAAAATCAAAAGAGTGCTCCAGGCCCAGGCATGGATCGACAGCGGTGAGACTTTCCAGGATTGCATCTTCACTGATGAGTCTACTGTGTCGCTGGAGAGATTTGCAAGATATGCGTTCCACAAAAAAGGCCGCATAACTTTGAAGCCGCGGCCAAAACACCCTGTGAAGCTGCATGTGTGGGGTGCCATCTCTAGGCGTGGACCGGGATGCATTGTCGTCTTTGAAGGTACAATTTCTCAAATATAATGCCGCCTAATGCACTGTACTTGACTAGTGTTGCCTTACCGTATGCACTGTACTGTACTATTGAGCACTTTTCTTTTCTTGCTATAGGAATCATGAATAAAGATTTCTTCCAAGACAACATTGTGCCCGTGATAGTGCGATACATCACACAAGACTTTCCCAATGGTCATCGCTTTTACCAGGACAATGATCCCAAGCACACCGCGTCGACGGCGCATATCCTTGAGCGCGGCATCAACTGGGTGAAGACGCCAGCGGAGTAAGTGCAGTAGACCGTGTCCCATTTATGTTCCCCACTGTTTGTACTGTGTACTGTATCTCTTAAACTAATTGTCCTTTCTTTCCAAACACAGATCGCCAGACTTCAATCCGATCGAAATGGTCTGGCATCAGCTGAAGGACCACATCCGTAAAGTGGCGAAACCCTCCAAGAAGGACGAGTTGTATACAGCCATAATGAGTTTTTGGAACGATGTACTCACCGAGGAACGATGCAATAAATATATAGACCATATTGCCACTGTGTTGCCCATTGTCATTGCGCGCAATGGACAAGCATCAGGAAAGTAGTACAGTGCTGTAGTATTGTACAGTAGGTACAGTATGATACAGGTAAGTATGGCACAGATTTTAGCTTTCCCAATAGTCAGAGTATACAGTAGTTCCAGTATACAGTACAGTAGACTAGTTTGACATACTACAGTAAGTGCCTACTAACTGCTCCATTTTTTTCTTTCCAGAGAAAGCTGCACCAGCCACCTTCTGTACAGTAGTTCTACCATAATACAGTACGCACATACAGTACAGTACAGTAACTGAACAAAGTTTTTGTTTTCTTGTCGTTCCAGGAAAAAGGGTGCACCAGGGGGGAGGGGGGGCCTTGTGTTCGTCAAATCTGCTTGTGCAGTCAAATGTACAGTATATAAACAGCAGTAATGATGTACACAAAACCTCTCCTCTCTCAATGAACTACTGTACCGCAGACACAATGAGGATACTGTTACAGTATGAAGGGAAAAAGAACAGGATGGGTTATTTAACATTACAGTATACTGTGCAATATTTATACTGTATATTTATATATACTGTATTTTTATTCTAAAGGTATTCGAGAATGTACTCTACTAGATGAGGACCTGGTGACTTTCAACCCTCTCAGACACACAGAAAGGATTATTTCACATCACTGTATATTTATCCTGTATATTTTCAGTAATTTAGAAGCAGTGGCTGTTCTGAACAGCCCAGGGCCAGATTAACAAAACAATGGCTTGGATTGGATTAGCCAGACGATTGATGCTTGGCCAGGGAGGGATTAAAAACTCTAAGGGAGGGGGTGGGTGGTGTAGCTGTAGGATTGTACTGTGTCAGTATTTCCAACGCCAGGTCACCCTAATAATTGCATGAATAAACCCCCAAAGACAAGGCCCAAATATACTAGAACAGTATACTGTACAGTACTGTAAAGTATGTATTATTGTGTGTTGATGTTTTGAATTGCTGTTAACTTGAAAAGTTTCACCATTGTATTGTACTGTATTTGTAAATAAAAGTATTTTGTGGCGACTTCAGCAATAAAAGAACTGGTTAATTTATCTCACATAAAGTACGTGAATACGACCGCAATCACCATTGTACAGTAAATGGGTGCATAGGATGGAACGACAGGTGCTAAAGGGGTATAAATATGATACTGTATTTATCAGTATTGATCAAAGAGAGTTGATCAGAAGGATTCCCCTTATAAAGTATACAGCACTCTATTGTCATTCATACAGTACAGTATACTGTAGTAAAAGGTAGACAACACATGGTCTTGCAGTACAGTATACTGTATTACTAAAAATCTGTCAGGTTGACCAGAATCACTGCGGATATCGGAAAATAATACAATTTTATTAATTCTACGTACTGTATATAAGGGGAATCCTTCTGATCAACTCTCTTTGATCAACACTGATAAATACAGTAATTTATCTCACACTCAGTACTACAAACTGCTTTTTGCTTGCAATAAACAAACAAACAGGGAAGCGCTATACTGTATGAGTTAGGATCAGGCCCAGCAGCCACTTTATGTTGAAAACGACATACAGTATGAAATGAGCATAAATTTGCATGAATAATTACACAAAAATATATAAAATAAATAGCACAAGTCTCTGACAGAGAGAAATTGTCCAGGTGGTGTGGATACAGGTTAATGCCCCTGTCTGATAGGACAGACTCGGGCAAGAATGGCCTGTGAGAGGTGAATATCCAGAATGGTAGCTGGGATGGAAAGCGCTACCAACTGTGCAGGTATTGAAGTGTGTAGAAATGGGAAGGTGCCGTAGGCATCAAATGTGGAAAGCGCTCACCCAGACTTCATACTGTACACTTTGCGCTTTTTGCTTGCAGACTGCAAAGCCGCAAGACCAGCAACATTGTAAAAAAAGAGCAAAAAAAGAGCAATGAGCGCGAAATTGGCGTGGGAACTTCTGTTCTAGGGCCCCTAGAAATAATATTCTTTATTTTATTTATAAACTCACATTTATATATAAAGTATATATTTATTTCTCTTCATGTATTTATTTAGATTTATTTATTAATTGTGGAGCTGCTGTGCGTGAGGGGCCATGGCCAGGATGGGGGGGGGGTAACGGTACAGTATGTGGGTAGGGGGTGAGGGTGGTTAGACCTCACACTACATTATGCACATTGGGCCCCCCCCCCTCCCCACATTTACATACTGTACACTGCACGACATCAATGCAGGGAGGGTTTACCAATGCAGGGAGGGTTTACCAATGCAGGTAAGGCTTTAGGCCTTTATATCTCTCTCCCTTCAGTGTAATCTGCTTAACAGAAACATTAGGGGGGAAGGGGCTTTAGGCCTTTATATCTCTCTCCCTTCATTGTAATCTGCTTAACAGAAACATTAGGGGGGAAGGGGCTTTAGGCCTTTATATCTCTCTCCCTTCATTGTAATCTGCTTAACAGAAACATTAGGGGGGAAGAGGCTTTAGGCCTTTATATCTCTCTCCCTTCATTGTAATCTGCTTAACAGAAACATTAGGGGGGGCTTTAGGCCTTTATATCTCTCTCCCTTCAGTGTAATCTGTTTAACAGAAACATTAGGGGGGAGGGGGCTTTAAACAATGCTGTGTATAATGTATAATGTATAAGGTTTTTTACAATTAGATAGATGTAATCCTTGGTATTGTAAGGGTTAGTTTGGTTTTAAATTGTCTTTTCTGGTTGGTACTTACAGTATATATTGATTTTGGTTTACTTGATTGGTTAAAATACTGTAGTTGACTTGTTTGGAAGTGTTTGTACAGTATTTACTGGTAGAGTAGCTTGCAATTATATTGTTAACATACATTTGCAGAATGTACAGTACTGTATATGGTGCATAGATTTAATGCTATGCATCATTTACAGTATACAATGTACTGTAAATGCAATGTACTGTGTGGATTGTAATGTTATGTTTTATACTGTATGCTATTCATTAACTTCATTGCTCTACACATCTAGGGATTTCATTCCACCTTACCACCTTTCCTACACATGATTTGTGCTGTAGGCATTGGTTATATCACTGTCTGCTAATGCAGATGTGTGATGCTTTGAGACTGTCATTTATACTTTGACAAGTCTACCTTTTGGTGTGTAGTGTGCATTATCCTTAGCGTTGTATACTGTAGGTGCCTTTGAACCCAGTAACCTATTGTGATTCACTTTGATTCTCCCTAGTGTTTTTTGAGTCACTAATCTTTTCATGTTTAGGGTCGACAGTGTGTGTCGTTCCCTAGTGCTGTTCATTAGTGTTTAAGGGTCCATGCCTCTTTTTTAAGTGTTTTTAAATCATGTACTGTTTATTCATCCCTTTTTGCACTGTGTCAAATAAATAAACAAATATATCAATTGCATACCTGAGTGCTCCCATACGGGTTACTTTTTTCTCTTTTCACTCACATACAGTATGTATGTATGTATATATATATATATATATATATATATATATATATATATATATATATATATATACTGTATATACTGTATATATATATATATATATATATATATATATATATATATATATATATATATATATATATATATATATATATATATATATACAAATATAGCTGTATGATATATATATATATATATATATATATATATATATATATATATATATATATATATATACTGTATATATATATATATATATATATATATATATATATATATATATATATATATATATATATATATATATATATAAACAGTGTATATATGTACAGTATACTGTATATATATATATACAGTGTATATACTGTACAGTATATATACAAAGTATATACTGTACAGTATATATTTATTTCTCTTCATGTCTTTATTTATTTATTTATTTAGATTTATTTATTAATTGTGGGGCTGCTGTGCGTGAATTTTTTTTTATTGGGGGTGAGGGGGGTGTTTGGCCCTTGGTGTGAGTTTACGACTTGTAGCAGCAGCAGCAGCACAATTAATAAATAAATCTAAATAAATAAATAAATGACAATAAATACATTTGAAATACATTTTTATTGATAGTGTACATGTGCAGGGGGTCTCCAGAGCAGAAGCGCACAGGTTTCAGGTCTGGGGACCCCGTGCCCCCCGAGATACAGGCCCCTTTAGGGGGTGCGGGTATCCCTCAGCTCTGCTTGGTTTACAGGCCGCGATCACGTGATCGGGACCTTTAAACGCAGAGCACTCAGCAATCAGAAACACAGGCCAGGCAGATTTAACACACACACACAATAGGGGGAGGTTTTTTTACATAGCTTGCAGGGAAGCTTAACGCACACACACAATAGGGGGATAGGGGGAGGGGTTTTTACATAGATTAGAGAGAAGGCAGGGCGTTTTAAAAGCGAGAATAGGGGGAGGGGGTTTTACATAGATTAGAGAGAAGGCAGGGAGTTTTAACACAGACGTGAAAAATATGTATTGAATGTATTAATTGTTTATTATGCCTTAACCCCTTCATTGCCTTAGCGGCTATCCGCTATGGTAATGACGCAGCATTTTCCGTATTTTTAATAATATTGATCAGGAGCAGGGGGGGGGGGGTTCCCTGAGCATTAATTTCTGGCTCAGGGAACCCCCTGCTCACTTTACAATATTATTAAAATAATGCTTCTTTACCATAGCGCATAGACGCTAAGGTAAAGAACGAGTGTTTATTTATACTGTATATTGTATGTGTTTTATTGATAGTGTACATGTGCAGAGGGTCTCCAGAGCAGAAGCGCACAGGTTTCAGGTCTGGGGACCCCGTGCCCCCCGAGATACAGGCCCCTTTAGGGGGTGCCGGTATCCCTCTGCTCTGCTTGGTTTACAGGCCGCGGTAACGTGATCGGGATCTTTAAACGCAGAGGGATACCGGCACCCCCTAAAGGGGCCTGTATCTCGGGGGGCACGGGGTCCCCAGACCTAAAACCAACGCGGTTCAGCTCCGCAGACCCCCTGCACATCTACACTATCAATAAAAATGTAAATACAAAATAAAAGTCCCGGCGCGACAAATGTCCCAGATACCGTGATCCAAATGGAAAGTCCCGGATGAAAAATTCTCAGATGGATGGTACAGGATATTTTCACAGAGTCCCAGGGAGTTGATGATTCCCTTTAACGATGTCCGCAGTGATTCTGGGGAAACATAAGAGGTACACACCAATTGCGCAGTATGCCACTACTCCTGACCCCACTCTGAACCAACGGACAAAGAAACCCTACTTACAAGATAATATCTTGTGCGTTCAAGGGAGAGAATCTGTAACTGTGTCTCTGCTCTGTCTCAGTGTTTCACGGATCCCACGTGACCGGCAGCAGTGATCTCTTATTCCATGCAGCGACCAGCACTCACAGGGGACGTATGTCAGGCGTGTCATACAGGAACAGAGGATTGACACAATGGTGTAATACGTTTACACTTTATTAAAAAACTTTAAAACACAAATCACCCACACTTACAGTAAATGGGGGATGACGATATGACTCACGGATGCCGTCCGCCACTTGTCTGCAGCCTGATGCGCACTAGGGAGCCTTCCTGAATTGCATTCTCTGAAACTCCTAGCCGATGACGTCAGCGGCAGGGCGGTGCAGGTACGCTCTCACAGCATCGGCACGACTATGGTGGCTGGACTGGCTCAAACACTTGGCTCCTCCTCCCTACGCGTTTCGTGACTCTGCGTCACTTCCTCAGGGGATGGGGGAGCCTAGTGGGAGCTGTGTTATATACCATTGCATATCAAGAGAGTCCACCCACAAATGGGAGGTCCTGGACTTGATTTCAATGTGAGCTGGAGTTGGGCAATTAGCAGCAATTGGGATCTAGGTGGCTGCTGGGATCAATTGCATTATGGTGAGCATGCTAATCATGCAAACCTTTATTACATCCAATTAAAATATATTACTTGCATGATTACATGGTGGATACTATTGATTGAAACACAAACATATATATTGTTATATGCCTGTTCAACACACATCAGTATAACACAACAGTATAAATTACATTGTGGGTGTTATTGAAACACAAACATGTATAATATTACATGCCTGTTTGACAATGCATGTACTATTCTCACCTTAAGATGAAAGGGAGGGCTTGCGGGGGGGGGGGGGGTAGCGGGAGGGCTTAACCCCTTCATGACCGTAGCGGTATTAACTGCTACGGTCGTGAAGGGGTTAAGTGCACCCGCAACCCCCCCCCCTCCCGCAAGTCCTAAACTCACACCAAGGGCCAAATACCCCCCTCACCAATCTCCACTACACACAATAAAGCGGGCACGGTGGGTTAACCCCTTCATTGCCTTAGCGGCTATCCGCTATGGTAATGACGCAGCATTTTCCGTATTTTTAATAATATTGATCAGGAGCAGGGGGGGGGGGTTCCCTGAGCCTTAATTTCTGGCTCAGGGAACCCCCTGCTCACTTTACAATATTATTAAAATAATGCTTCTTTACCATAGCGCATAGACGCTAAGGTAAAGAACGAGTGTTTATTTATACTGTATATTGTATGTGTTTTATTGATAGTGTACATGTGCAGAGGGTCTCCAGAGCAGAAGCGCACAGGTTTCAGGTCTGGGGACCCCGTGCCCCCCGAGATACAGGCCCCTTTAGGGGGTGCCGGTATCCCTCTGCTCTGCTTGGTTTACAGGCCGCGGTCACGTGATCGGGATCTTGAAACGCAGAGGGATACCGGCACCCCCTAAAGGGGCCTGTATCTCGGGGGGCACGGGGTCCCCAGACCTAAAACCAACGCGGTTCAGCTCCGCAGACCCCCTGCACATCTACACTATCAATAAAAATGTATTTCAAATGTATTTATTGTCATTTATTTATTTATTTTTTGGCGGCTGCTGTGTGTATTTTTTTAATAATATTGATCAGGAGCAGGGGGGGGGGCTCCCTGAGCATTAATTTCTGGCTCAGGGAGCCCCCTGCTCACTGTACAATATTATTAAATCTCTCTCTGCTGCAAACACATCTCGCCCCCAGTACAGTATGTGCAGTAATTTACTGAACATCTACTGTAGAATAAATGCATAGTTTTATTTATTCGGGTTTATTACACAGTATACTGTTCGGCTGGAAAACATCAGCATACTGTACAGCACAATATTACTGTATCCATCGAAATCCCCCCATTAGCCGTTTTCTTTTCTTTTCTGAGGAAAAACAAAATGAAAAGTTTTAATGTACAGTAATGGTCAGCCCCCTAAAGAAGTACCCAGCCAGCCCCACCAAAATAATAGTACTCACCATACTGTATTACTGAATTTCCCATTCAGCTTGCGCCGGCGCCGGCCCACTTCCAGTCCAGCTTTCATCATCACCCACGTCGATAGTTTGCAGAGGGACTAGCCCACCTGTAGTCAGCGGGAAATCGCTTAGGTACATGCAAGCTTCATCAAAACTGGCTGCGAAATCCATCTCAGAGTTGTCACCGATGGAGATGGCATCATGATAAGCTGGTGCTGCTGCTGGTTCTGGTTCTGGTTCTGGCGCATTGCTTGGCAGGGACTGTCGCTTCTTATTTCGTTTTAACACGACCCTTCGCCTTTTGCCGCCTCCATTATCATAGATACGGGAAAAACCCGGTGCCACACACCAATACCCTCCAACAAATTGGGGCTCAATACGGTGAAAACAGGGGTCACTACATAACCTTTTCCTTATTGCGCGCTTCCACAAATGAGGAGTTGGCGAAAATCTGTAAAAGTCATAATTTTCGATAAAATACTGATAAATTTGAACAACTGTTGCCATCTTATCCTCTGTTGCATTAATAGCGGCCCATATCAAATAAGCATAACTTCTGTCAGGTTTTTGGAAAGCGGGCTCCACTTGAACACTCATGTCTCTGTAGAATAGTGTAAGCGAAAATGATCTTTGTCTTTATTTAATACAGTACTGTATGTAAAGCCTAAATTGATACATTTTTTGCAACTCTTCCTTCAGTCTCAAGGACAAGTTACAATACTGTAGCATACTGTACTGGGATAAAGTATCTTTTTTGGTATAGTAAACGAAACAACTTGCAAAGTCCACACATTACTTAAGTCATGAGTTTATGCCATCTGGTGGACAAACGAAACATTGCCGCCTAGTAAATTCTTCTGGTTATCATGAGTTTATGCCATCTGGTGGACAAACGAAACATTGCCGCCTAGTAAATTCTTCTGTTATCATTTAACAGATCAGATCCCCCGTCAGCCAGGCATGAACCGTGGCTGGGAAGGCAAACGCAACGCAGCATGCAAGAGGTGAGCAGCGGCGGATTCAAAGTATCTGCCAGGTACAAATCGGGCATTTGCTCGAATAAAGTGTGTCGGTGCAGTAGGCCTAAAAAGGAGCATGAAATCTGAAAGTGGAGTGACTGTGGAAATTGCATGTAAATGACCTTTAGTGTCCAATACTACGGCAATTATCCGAAATGACCTTACGTGTTTATGTGGGTGGACAAGGAAGTGGAAATTTAACTGTAAAAGAGCAATCCAACATAGCTCACTAAATCATTGTGTGAACAACTGGAGGGAAACTATAGGCTTAATTCATCTATTGTAACTGTTTAGGCAACTTCAATTGAAGGATTTCTTCCAATACCAACTACACAGACTCTCTACCCCTTCCCCTCGGGATACGTACACATTTAAGGATTAAAACTTGTCTCACCTTAACCATATTGCTCTGTATACAGTATGTGTGTGTTATTCAAACTCACAAGCAATGTTCTTGTCTAATTCTGGGTTAGCACACCTATCATTTCTCTGCTCCTGGGAAGAGTGTCAGATGTATAAAGGGTTACACCTGTAAACTTGCGCTAACCTGACAAGATGAGAAATTAATAGCTATCAGTATCGTACACTTAGCATTCCAACCTCATCATTATGTTTAAAAGTCAATGTAATCTGCCATCTGTCAGCGTTCTTTCTCACTGTCCTTTTCCTGCTCCTGCTGCTTCACCTGTGCTCCAGATACGCACAGAGAACTATTTTCCTGTGTGACACTATTATCTCCCGCAGGTAGGAGAGATGCTATTTAAAATCAGTTTCTAAATGACATAAAAGATGCATTCAATCTTTCTGCTGCTAAGAGAATTGAAATCCCATGACCTGCTTAGCCCTACAGTGTATAATATTTGCCACACAGATAAGCAGCGGTCACAGTTCTATAAAGCACTACTCATTTCTTATTTACAAATGTTTTTATTTACACGCTTGTTCTTGTCTCTGTTTAATAAAAAGCGGATTTTAATTATAAATCTCTAATTTCTGTTTTAATAACAGAAAAATGGTACACATCTTCCTTACATTCAGCCTCAAAGCTTTACCCCACTACCTAATACTGTCATTGTAGATCTTTTTTTAAGTCAGACACAGTGCAGGAATTCATAATCTCTTTGCTATAACTGAGACCTGGCTCACTCAGTCTGATTCTGCTCTGGAAGCTACCCTCTCTTATGGTGGCCTTTCTTTCTCCCACACTCCACGCCCTGATGGCAGGGGTGGAGGCGTGGGGCTACTCCTCTCCTCTCTCTGCCATTACCGTACCCTTCCTATTCCTCTGTAAGGATCCGCGCTGTGGGTACACCCGCTTCCAGCACCTCCTTACCTTGTCCCCGAGCCGCCCAGGCTCCCCGGCGGCGTGCCTCTCTCCTCGTGGTCCCCCCCACGGCTGCTCACGCACTTCCAGGTCGCGCGCATCACCCTTACGGGCGTGCGCGGACCCTGGCTTCCATTTATTGGTGCCGTGCGCCTGACTCCGCCTCCTCAGGTGTGGCGCACGCATCACACGCTTCCCTGCCTCAGCTCCATCAGGTCTGCCCCCCAGGCCCTTCTCCCCTATCTGATCCTTCCCTGGGCCACTCCTCCGCTCCTCCCCTTGCTCTGATAGGCCCCAGCTTCCCAGGCACTTCTCCCCTATCAGGTCCTCCCTCGGGCTGCTCCTCCATTCCTCCCCTTCCTCTGATAGGTCCCAGCCCCTTATTTAGTCTCCCTTCACCATTACCTCCTTGCTCTGCATAGCTTCTGTACCTTGGTGCTGTCTGCTGTTGCCTGGCCCCTTTTGTCTTTCAGTTTTTGTTCGTGTCCCTGGATATTCTGCTGACCTCCCTGGATCTTGACCATTGGCTTTGACTTCGATTACGCTGCTCTCTGGAGCCCCTAGGATTTGGCTTTGGACATTACTACCCTGCAGACTTCTTTATCCCCTGGACACGGCTTACGGACACTCTACTATGCTGCCCTCTCCACTCCATGACCCAGGCTTACGGACACTACTACGCTGCTCTCTCCATCCCACGACCATTGGCTTACGGACTTTACCTTCCTACGCTGGAGTAGTCAAGTACGGTACCCTTTCTATTTTTGTTACCTGGACCACCTATGCTACTTCAACACTACAGCCGTGCCCCCGTTTACTGCTAGATGTGTGGTATTACTCCTTTCCACCTCAGTCCCGGGGTCTCGTCTGGCTTGTGGGCAGGCCGAGCGTTACATCCTCCCTCTCTTGCTTTTCCCTCCATTGAGGTTCACACTGTACAGATCTTCTCTCCTCTCCCTGTCCATGTGGTGGTCATCTATCGCCCTCCTACCTCTACTCATCCCCTTCTGCCTTTCTCTCTCACTTTGAATCCTGGCTCTCTTTCTTTCTCTCCTCAGACTCTCCTGTTCTTCTTCTTGGGGACTTCAACTGCCAAATTGATGACCCCTCTCTCCCTTGGGCTTCCCGCTTTCTCTCCCAAACCTCTTCTTTTGGCCTTAAACAGTAGACTGCAGCCAGCACTCACAAGGATGGCCACTACCTAGACCTGGTTTTCACTAAAAAACTTTTCTCTCTCAGATGTCTCCATTTCCCCCTTTCCTCTCTCTGATCACCTCATCTCATTCTCTCTCTCCCGCTTCTCCACCTCCATCTACCCCCCCGGTTCTGCGATCTATTAACCTACCAGCCTTTGATTCCACTTTACGCTCCTCCCTCGCCTCTCTCAGTTCTGCTACAGACACTGACAACCTGGTCAGGAACTACAACTCTGCCTTATCCTCCACTCTTGATCTACATGCCCCGCTTTCTCTCTGCCATCCTTCTAAACCCAGACCCCCCTGGCTAAATTCCCATACGTGCATGTTGCATTCCTCCACTCGTTCCTCTGATCACCTCTGGAGGAAATCTCACACTCTCGCAGACTTCCTTCACTACAAATTTATGCTATCCTGTTTCAACTCTGCCCTCTCTCAAGCTAAACAAACTTACTTTTCTTCATTAATGACAAGCACATGTCTAACCCACGCCGACTCTTTTCTGTCTTTGAATCTCTACTCAAACCACCCTCTGCTGCCGCTTCTTCTTCCTCCATCTCACCTCAGGACTTTGCTGACTATTTTAAGGAACAGGTGGAATTCATACAGTACGTCAGAACATCCCCTCTGTTTCCTCCTCCCATCTTACACCCTTTTCTATCTATCTCCTGCCTTCCTTGACTCTCTTTCACTGTCTCAGAGGAGGATGCATCACTGTAGATCTCCTCTTCTCCCTCTACCACTTGCCCTCTTGACCCCATTCCCTCCCATCTACTAAAAGCTCTTGCTCCTACTATAATCCCTACACTCATCCACATTATTAACTCCTCCCTCTACTCTGGTACCTTTCCATCCTCCTTCAAGCATGCAACAGTCATACCATTACTCAAAAACAGCAAGCTTGACCCTACCTGTCGTTCTAACTATCGACATGTCTTCCTCCTGCCTTTGCCTCTAAATTCCTTTAACGTCTTGTATTCTCTCGCTTGCTCCACTTTCTCAACACTTATTTTCTCCTAGACACTCTACAATCTGGCTTCCACACTGCTCACTCCACTGAAACCGCCCTCACTAAAATAACTAATGACCTCCATGCTGCCAAAGACAGAGGTCCTTTCATTCTGCTCATATTACTCGACCTCTCTGCAGCATTTGACACCGTGGACCACCCGCTTCGTCTTCACATTCTCCATACTCTTGGTATTCGTAACAAAGCTCTATCATGGATCTCCTCCTACCTCTCCCATCGTACTCTCAGTGTCTCTTCTGCTAACACCTCCTCATCTTCTATCGATCTCTCTGTGGGGGTACCCCAGGGCTCTGTCCTGGGACATCTTCTCTTTTCTCTGGACACACTCTCTCTAGGTGACCTAATCACATCTCTTGGGTTTAAATATAACCTCTAAGCTCACGACACACAAACCTACTTTTCAACCCCCGACCTTACACCTGATGTACAAACCAAAGTTTCTGAATGTCTCTCTGCGATATCATCCTGGATGGCCCTCCACCGCCTTAAACTTAACTTTGCAAAAACAGAGCTCCTCATACTTCCTCCCAAACCTGGCCCTACAACCTCCTTCCACATTACTGTTGGAAATATGAGCATTCACCCAGTAGCCAAGCACGCTGCTTAGGGATGACACTCGACTCCTCTCTCACATTCTCCTCTCACATTCAAAACGTTTCTAAAACCTGACGCTTTTTCCTCCGCAATATTACAAAGATACGTCCTTTCTTCTGTTGCTCGACTGCTAAAACTCTGACTCATTCTCTCCTGCCTTGATTACTGTAACCTCCTGCTGACCGACCTTCCTGCCTCTCACCTGTCTCCCCTACAATCTATCCTAAACGCTGCTGGCAGAATCACTCTACTCTTTCCTAAATCTGTCTCAGTGTCTCCCCTGCTGAAATCGCTCTCCTGGCTTCCTATCAATTCCCACATCTCACACTCAATTCTCCTCCTCACTTTTAAAGATTCACACTCTTCTGCCCCTCCTTATATCTCAGCCCTATTTTCTCGCTATGCACCATCCAAACTCTTGCGTTCCGCTCAAGGATGTCTTCTCTCTACCCCCTTTGTATCTAAAGCCCTCTCCTGCCTTAAGCCTTTCTCACTGACTTCCCCGCACCTCTGGAATGCCCTTCCCCTCAATTCCTGACTAGAACCCTCTCTATCCACCTTTAAGACCCACCTTAAGACACACTTGCTTAAAGAAGCATATGTGTAGCACCGTGGCTAATACTATAAGCATAATACATCAAGCTTGGCCCTCATCAGAGGCACTTACCAGAATACCCTCCCACTGTCTCTGTATGTTCTTCCTACCTACTGTACCAATTAGATTGTAAGCTCTTCGGAGCAGGTACTCCTCTTCCTAAAATGTTACTTTTATGTCTGAAGCAATTATACCCATGACCTGTTATTTATATGATTGTCTCGTATTACTACTGTGAAGCGCTATGTACATTAATGGTGCTATATAAATAAAGACATACAATACAATACCTATAATATATTTGAATACAGATGTGTATCACACACTATATTAAAAACCAATTGATTCATATATAGATTAACAGTGCAACACATTCTAGATACTTGTTCAGTTGGCAATGTGTAATATGCAATTTATATCATTCATCCTAATGTTTATTGTGGGCTTAATACACTTGTCAGTCAAGCATTAACAAATGAGAGAAATTAATGTGCTCAGACTATTTTGATTCCTCTTGCAGGTTTCATCATTGGTTTTAAGTTCATTTTATCATTCTGTTCCTTGTATTTAGTTAAGTTTTAGCTTGTATTTTCACCCCCACTCTGAAGGTGTCACTGTGGCTGCTAGATTGCTTTTGACACTCATTATGTCAAGACTCGTTGGTGTCGCACACGTGATGCATTCAGAGTGGAGTCACGTTTGGCAGGGGATAAGTTATTAAAATAACCAACATACTTAGATTACTCACACTCTGACAAAGCGCATGTTTGCGCGAAACGCGTTAGAGTGGCTCTTCCTTGTCAACGCCATGCTGTCACTTTTAACCACTTTTTTGGCATCGTAGCCCCTACTCTTTTTCTGCATGCTGTGCTCCGCTGTACTAACCTTTGGAATCCCTACTCCAGATTTAGAGATGTATGTTGTGGCGGAGAATATTATTAATGTTTCTATTACTGTATAACCACAGCGGTGTCAACTAACATCATTTAGATGTAGGGCAAATGTACCAAAAAAAGGACATATTAGAGGAAAAGTGCTTATGTGCAGCGTTGGGTGAATGTGTCAAAATTTCAAATATTTAGCGGGGGATAAATTCAATTTGCCAACAGATATTCGCCTGCAAAAAATGTGTGTGCAAATATACGTCCAATTCCACATGGGGCAAGGACAGATGCACTAAGCTTTGCTAAATCAGGACAAATAACGCAAGGTTACCTAAATAGTTAAAGGATGTTATATTCTCTGAGTTTAACGGGCATCTGCTAAGCTAATTATATGCAAAAACTCATTATCATAGGGTTAACATTAGTTTAAATTAGCATTACTGTGTGTTAACTTCAATAACCAAACGTTAATTCATGTCTTGCCTAAGTAGACCTTACATCTCTGCCCAAAAAAGGCTTGTTTGTATTTTTTTAGCTCTTTGATTTTTACCCACCATAAAGATCCATATACATTACTTACTATCTAATGAGATCACCACACTTTAATTCAGTTTTATAACACTTGAGGTGTTTCAAACTTTGTAAAAATAAGAGTTTTTAGCCCATCTCGGGATTTTAGCACTTACTCTACCTTATAGTAAGTAATCGACCGTCCAACTCATTGGAAAATTAGGAGTAAACAGTTAACATTGTTATTTAACACAATCACTGCACAGACGTCCCTGAGGAAGTGTACAAGTCCTTGCAAAATGCGTTGGGTAAGTTATCTACACCTGGTTCAGCATCAGTAAGGAGGGCAGGTGAATGGTCCCATGGCCTGTTCCACACAGTGACGTCTAAACAGTTCAGCCAGCACCTAATTTCCTCTAATGAGCATAGTTACATAGTTACATAGTAGATGAGGTTGAAAAAAGACTTCCGTCCATTAAGTTCAACCTATGCTAAATTTAGACAACAGATATTTTATCCTATATCTATACTTATTGAGCTAAAGGAAGGCAAACAAAACCCCAGAGGCAAATCATCCAATGATATCTCATAGGGGAAAAATAAATTCCTTCCAGATTCCAAGAATTGGCAATCGGATTAATCCCTGGATCAACATCCTTCCCATGTATACTTATTTGGTGTATCCCTGTATACCTTTCCTATCTAAAAATATGGCCAACCTTTTTTTAAATAAATCTATTGTATCTGCCATTACAGTCTCCATGGGTAATGAATTCCACATTTTAACTGCCCATACTGTAAAGAACCCTTTCCTTTGTTGCTGGTGAAATCTCCTTTCCTCCAACCTTAAGGGATGCCCCCGAATGCTTTGAATTGCCCTTGGGATTAATAGATCTTTTGTAAGCTCCTTGTATTGTCCCCGAATATATTTGTATATAGTTAACATATCCCTTCTTAGACGCCTCTTTTCTAATGTAAATAAATCTAATTTAGCTAGTCTCTCCTCATAAGTTAAATTCTCCATTCCCTTTATTAATTTGGTGACTCTTCTCTGCATTCTCTCTAGTTCCATAATGTATTTTCTTAGGATTGGTGCCCAACATTGTACTCCATATTCAAGGTGTGGTCATACTAATGCTTTGTAAAGGGGCATAATTATGTTTACTTCCCTTCCATCCATTGCCCGTTTGATGCAAGATAATATCTTTTTTGCCTTTGCAACTACTGCATGACTTTGGGCACATACAATCCAGGTGCATATATTATTACTGAGTCCAATTTTCTTTATTTTGTACACCAACCCCTTGTGTTAAACTGTATCAAAAGCCTTTGCAAAATCTAAGTAGACCACATCAACTGCATTACCCTGGTCTAAATTCCTACTTACTTCCTCAAAGAAACAAATAAGCTTAGTTTGGCATGATCTATCCTTCATAAATCCATGCTGACTATTAATAATAATTTTGTTTTCCATTAGGTATTCCTGAATATTATCCCGTATTAAACCTTCAAGTAGTTTCCCTACTATTGAAGTTAGGTTTGCAGGTCTGTAATTCCCTGGTTGTGATCTAGCTCCCTTTTTAAATATAGGCACCAAATCTGCTTTACGCCAATATTGTGGTACTGAGCCTGTGAAAACTGAGTCCTTGAATATTAAATATAATGGTTTGGCTATTACTGAGCTTAACTCCTTGAGAACTCTTGGATATACTGTATGCCATCGGGGCCAAGTGCCTTATTTACTTAAAGTTCCTCTGCAGCTCATTCCGCACCCACCATCTGCAGCTTCAGCCAGACCTGGCCTCCGCTCTTCTCCTCTCCTCCCACTGGCATCTTCCTGCTCCCTACAGTCCCCTCTGCCCCCTGCTCTCTGCTGTCCTCCCCCCACCCCCCGCTCTCTGTTATCCCCCCACTCCCCTCCCTGCAGGCATCCTCCACTCTCTGCTGACTTTCAAAACCGGGACAAGTAAGAAGAACCAGGACATTTTAGAGAATATCAGGGCATCGAGACAGACCTTAAAAAACAGGACATTTTAGAGAATATCAGGGCACTGAGACAGACCTTAAAACACCGGGACTGTCCCGGCTAAACCGGGACAAAAAGAAAAAACAAACATAGGGTAGTATGTCTGTACAGTTGCAAAGATTAGATCTGTGATTGGTAACAAACTCACATTTTATAGAATAAAGTAATGCATGTCTACAAAAAAATGTTAGTACTGGAATCAAGGATATTCTGTGTATGCTTAAACAGACTCCACTCCAGTTCTCTCTGCACTGAAGCTGGATCTGGTACCTCCAGCCACTCGGCGGCCAAATGTAGGTTTATATTAAAATGAAGTGGAGAAAACACATATACATATGTGTAACTCCTTGTTCAATAAAAATATATAAAAAACATATTAAAAAGTTGAGTTATTAACTCACACATAGAAAGTGACTCTGCGTACCCCAGGAAGAGGATATATGACCTTAGAGAACGGGTCTCTCACTCCTGTCTCACTCGGCGTCTCACCTGGCGTTTCTGTACCTAACTCTCTGTCCACCACTGGCAACACCTTGCCTCTCGCTCTGTCTCCGCTTCCGCGTCACATGACGTGACGTCACTCGCTCTCTTCCCACGAGACTTCTGTGTAGTTTTGCCGATCAAGCTGTGGATTGAGCTTCACTGCGCTCACTGAGTGTCAGAGTGTCAGAGCTAGTATTCCTCTCCTGTGAAAAACACACCCAACGCGTTTCTCTGTTGCGGCTTCCTCAGGGGGAAGGACATACTGTATACCCAAAACTTGGTTTTACACTCTCTAATGCTGACTAAAATTGATTTATTCGAGCAGATGCTGATGAAGGGGGAGCAGATTAAAGAGAGGCAGCTACAGGGAGAGGGGGACAGACGAGAGGGAGAGAGGGAGAGAGGGAGAGAGGGAGAGAGGGAGAGAGGGAGAGAGGGAGAGAGGGAGAGAGGGAGAGAGGGAGAGAGGGAGAGAGAGAGAGAGAGAGAGAGAGAGAGAGAGAGAGAGAGAGAGAGAGAGAGAGAGAGAGAGAGAGAGAGAGAGAGAGAGAGAGAAAGAAAGAGAGAAAGACAGAAGAGAGAGAAAGACAGAAGAGAGAGAAAGAGAGAGAAAGACAGAAGAGAGAGAAAGAGAGAGAAAGACAGAAGACAGAGAAAGAGAGAGAAAGACAGGAGAGAGAGAAATCCGGTGCAATTAATGGCTGTGCTCCCGTTTGGCAGCCCAGAGACTTTCAGTAAATATCTCCCATAGACTTCAATATCTTTTATATGAAGCCATTTGCATTGATAAGCTGTTAACAATAGTTTGTCTCCTAGCTGGGACATTTAATTACAGATAACAACTTGTAATTATACATTCTAGAAAAATGCCATCACAGTAACAGTTCCCAGTTCCACAAGGGCATAATGGGCACAGAAAGACACAAACCAGGCATTCCATTGGTTTCAATTGATTGTGATTATTTTCAGAAGCAAAATAACCTATTTAAATGTGAAAATTATATGAAAGAAGGGAAAAGGTTAAAATATCCATTCGTGAGTATCTCCATGGCAACCATTTAGCCATTTCATACCCAAAATGAAAAGCTATTAGGAAAACAATTGGTTTGTTAAAAGAATGTTAATTATTAAAGATCACAGAAGATTTGATGAAATGTGCCAGTTCATGCAAATTACCGCTTTGTTGTGTATACTCTAATT
This sequence comes from Ascaphus truei, assembly GCF_040206685.1. Lineage (NCBI taxonomy): Eukaryota > Metazoa > Chordata > Amphibia > Anura > Ascaphidae > Ascaphus > Ascaphus truei. The sequence continues at coordinate 53,237,811 of NC_134492.1, forward strand.
AACTGTCACTAGAGACCTGCCAGTGGAATATTCTATTTATGTGAAAATATTAGGCAAGACAGATATAATAAAGTATAAGAAGTAACACTAGTGCATGTGGGAGAAGTCTTATCTTTATAGTAGGGATGGATTGCATGGGAGAAGCAGGAAATACTGGGCCAGACAGAATCCATAGGAACTGGAAAATAGCTAGGGAGGTGGAGTGGGGGAAAGAGTTACATCAGCAAATAGGGAGGAACCCATATTAGATATGGATAATACTAGAAATACTATTGTCTAAAGTCCAAAGTAGACAAACGGCATATGCAGTTAAGATAATAGTGTGAGGATTGCCCATCGGCGTCGCCCCCGTGACGCACCCCATGACGGGACGGGTGACGCGTGCCGCACTACCAGGGGGGATACTACACGTCCCGCACTTAGGCTCCGCCCCGTGACACGTCCTGTGACAAAGCGCCTAAAGAGAGCCGCTCTGCCAGGCTGGGGGACACCGCACGGACCTGGCTCAGGCTCCGTCCCTCGCGACGTCACGGGTTATGCTCACTGCACGCAAGCTACGCGCAGGTGCCGCGCTACCTTGGGCATACAACAGGTTTATTGCATCAGCAATTATTCCACACCTGCACTTCTCCCCGCCCCTGTTTACCAGTGGACTGAATATGTCTGGGAGCGGTTCTTGTTCATTACCCTGCAGCTGTGTGCTACCCTACCATTGGCTGCCTGTCCTTTAAATGCTCAGTCAGCCCTGCTGCAAACTGGCTGAGCATAAACCTATGTTTGTGTACTAGTGTTTGCCTCAAACACCCTGCTGCCCTGTTGCTGTCTTCTCTTGCTTATCCTGTTCCTGTTTTGACCTCGGCATGTATCTGACCTCCGCCTCTCTGACCCTTGACCTCGCAAGGCATTTGGACTTCTACCTTCTATAATCCTGGTCCCTGGCACCGCATAACGACTAACGGATCTCTCCAATCCTAGACCACAGAAGTACCTCGACCATTCTGACATCTCGTACCATGACACAGCTACACCACTACCACTCTGCACTCCGGACGTGGCTGCCCAGTTGTAGGTCGGTGGTTACCAACATCCCCACCTCACCCTTGCGGTCCCGTCTTGTTTGTGGTGAGCACTCATTACAAACAGATAGGATAACAACTAAAACAATAGTCTATACTGGGAACGACCTTGAAATAACAACTATGGTAAAGAAGTACACAATGTAGTAAGGTCAACTGTTTTAGTCATCAGGAAAAACAGTGGTCAGTCATCTGCAGTGACCTCTAGCACTAGAAGGAACACTGATCCGGAAGCATGGGACCTCAACAGCGTGACCGCGGCAGACACTGTCTCTGGTGTCGGAGGATTAACGCTGCAGCGAACACTGATCTGGGAGCATGGGCCCCCCATAGCGTGACCATGGAAGACACTGTCTCTGGTGCTGGAGGATTAACAGCACGGGGAACACTGATCCGGAATCATGGGCACCAAGCAGCACGACCACGGCAGAGACTGTCTCTGGCACCAGAGGATTAACACCGCGTGGAACACTGATGTGGAAGCATGGTACCCAACATTTGCAGACTGTCTCTGGCACCGCTGACTTTAGCTTTATCAGCCACGGCTCGGGAGCCCATAAGTCTCGTTCTGTATGATAGGCTTTACTTAACCATGGGGGTGGAAGGGAATGAAACTCGTGACATGCAGTTCATTTACTTAATTTGCCCGACCCCTCTGAAAAAGGGAAGAGGTGGCGGACAATGTCTATATGTTAAACCAGATTTTAAACATATTATAAAGGAAGATGTTTATGAAATGAATGCTAAAAATGCAGAAACTGTGAATTAAAATGAGGAGGTAAAAGTATGAAAACATTTTCGTTATGAATCTTTATCAACAACACATATTTGTTGGACTAAGGAAACATAGCTACTTTTTCAAATGATAAAGGCAGTGAAACGGGGTCATGTGTTAATTATGGGTTATTTGACATTGACATTGATCGGAGTAATAATGAGATTTGCAGTACAGCTAGAGAAAACATTTTTTATGCTATTCTACCAGATAATTACTGTAAATCAAACAATTTATTGAGGACTGATGCGGAAGGGGCAATACTGGATATAGTAATAACAAACAATGGACACGTACTAACAAATGTTCAAGTAAGGGAATATTGGACAAACCGTGGTCATGATGATTTTGTCTCCATTGAACACAACAAAGACTCTTCCTTTTGGAAAGGTAGATTGTTGTCAACTAAGAAAGATCCTACAAAGAGTACTCCGGGATGATGTTCTTCAAGAACAAACACATAAGATAAATGGGCAGTCTTTAACTAATGTTAGAGGATACATTTTCCCTAATTTATCATTTCATTTATACCCTTAGATAATAATTGTAAAAGAAACAAATCCAAACCAATGTGGCTAAATAAAGAGTTCTGGGAGGCACTTCTACAAATATAATGAGAAGGGACAGAGGTATAATTTCAGAATGATAGAGAATGCAGCAAAAGTTTCGGAGGCAATCTGTCATGGATTCACCAAGCTGCAAGCAGTTGAACACAAAATTAATGATAGCAAGGAAACCGAGGTCACTCAGTACCATCAGGTCTCAACCCAAGAACCTTTGGAATATGCGAGAGACCGAATTTCAGGCCGCGATTAAAGTAGCCTCGGAAACAAATCAGTGGAAGTCAATGAGGGCGTCTACACTCCTGATGAATCAATGCCCCGGTGAAATGGGTAGAGTGGAGAATCCTCTGTTGCGTTTGGACACGCAGGAGATCAGCACCGAGCAGCTCTCACCTGGTATCCTATCGCGGGAACTGGAGCGAAAGACAGGGCGCGTGTGACGTCACAGTTCCGACGGACGCGACGGAGCACAGCCCACGCCAAATCCCGGTTGACTGGAGGAGATCTCTAACGAAGAGAAAGGGTGGTGAGAGATACTGCGACGTACTGACCCTGCTTACACATTAATGTGTTAAATGCCCGATTTTAATGGCACTATTGTAAGTGAGTTTTTTATTTTATTTATTACATAACATTTTTATATGATTGATCTGTTCTATGTTAGTCTCTCTTTACCCTCATACGCTGGATCACTTCCTCTAAGCCAATTGGTGGGATTCCTGACACCAGAGAGTCTTCAGCCACAGCCATATTTAAAATTCCTGCTTTTTTACATCTACCATCTTGTGAGTAGGCTGTGTATAGAGCCAAGCCTGCAGCAGCATTTTTCCAACGCTAGAAATACGTCTGCACTTACATTGTTTCTATCGCTGTTTGTTCTCCTATATGCTCCCTCTGGATTGTACGAATAACTTATCTGCACTTTGGAACCAGAGAAGACAGGTCCCACCAGAGGGTTTGAGCTGGGAGTATTTCGTATATATTTTATCACTGAATGATATATATTTATAACTGTTTCACCTGCATTTTCTATGATTGGTTGTATCCAACATCATTAGATATTCAAAATATATACATTTTCTGTCTTTGTAGCCGCAGCTGAAAAAGGCCCAAACCCACGGCCTCTGGAGATAGTGGCGCCGCGACATCACTGCGGGTGTTTCATGCTTCCAGATGGAACCCCCGTAGCGCTAATCCTCCAGCACCGGGGAAGCTGCGGTCGCGGTCACGCAGACGGCTCTGGCGCCGGACACAATCAGTCTTGCTACATCTGTACACGTTCACATGCTTTTTTTTCGCATTGCAGCCATAAGACACCATGACAAAGAAACTTTTGACCATCAGTTAACAGGTCATTTTAAAGAACGTCAATGTTGTTCTTTAAATTTGCAGGCCACGCACTATCCTACATGTGTGCTTTTTTAAAATAAATCAGTTCTGTACTATGAGAAAATACTAGGAGCATTTTATTTTTAAAGCAATTCTGAATGTCATTAGTAATGTATTATAATATAACAAGCATTTTTTGTTTCTATAGCAACGATTTACATAGTCACATCCCCTTCCTCTTCTGAAACAGACTCTGGCACAGAGCCCGGCCCTCTCTCTAGCAGTACACCAATTGTATCTAGTGACTGCCTGGTCACATGATCTTCCCCACAGAACTTTACATCTGTGGTTGTCTTGTGCTGTACTGACAGCCATTTAGTGAACCCCCGATCCGAATCTTCGCTGATCTATCACAGGAGAATGGAACGATCAGCAAATTAGCTAATTACTTATCAATATGTGGATTATATTGATGGACATATTAAAGGGGAAAAAATTCAATAAAAAGTAGAAAATGGCAGCTTGGGCTGCTGCTTTAAGAACTGATCTGCCAGAAAGTGGGGGTTATGCACAAATCAGTGATAAGTGTTTTTAAGTTAGATAAATTCAGGAAAAAAGAAGCGGTGTAAGTGTCCTTACGCTGGTCTGTGTCTATACCTGCGTGGGAGTTGCACCGCTTCTTTTTTCGTGAACTTGTTTCAACTCAACTAGCAGGAGCCCACCGGATCAGCCACAAGTCACGCTACATCAACAGTGAGTACAAATACTTATTAAGGTCCTTGTCCCATAGAAGACTTACCTCATTCAAGAGGCTATTGGGGGGACCGTCACACCACTGTTTGGATATGTGTATCATTCAAGATTGACGGCTGTTCATCAAGCAGATTTTACTATTGCTTTGGTCAGCATTGAATAGCGCCACTAGGGGGTGTGAGACTCCCATTTTCTCTGCAACTTAAGTTGTCTTTATGGCGCAATATTGCGTGCAGCACGATTAAAGGGCTTTAAAGGCTTTTTAGTACCAAAACACAGTCATTGATAAAAAAAAGTTGCGCCATAAATTCCGCCATAGAGGCCTTTATCTCACTTACAAACACTTATTACTGCTTTGTGCATAGCCCCCATTGTGAAATGCTCAGAATGACGGTGTATGTGCTATGTTAAGATGTTTTTATTAGAAATGGGTGAATTGTTTTGGTGGATTTGGATCTGCCACGGATCGGCCGGTTTCTTTGGTCTGCGGATTTTTGCGGATCAATCTCAAAAAGGGAGATTCGCCTTTTCCTGATTTCATTGACAATCCTGAATCCGCTGGTTGGATCCTTATAATCCCCCAGTGTATTGTGGAATCCGTGGATTGGATTGGTAAAATCCCCAGCGTATTGTGGAATCTGCGGATTAGATTGGTAAAATCCCCCAGCGTATTGTGGAATCCGCGGATTGGATTGGTAAAATGCACCATTGGATTGTATCCAATGGCGTTTTTTGAATACCGCACAGATTGAAACGAGCACAATCCGTCTGCGGAACGGGTTTTGAATGGAAAGCTCGGGGAAAGTTTTGCCCGTCCCTAGTTTTTATTGCTAATTGTATTGAACTGTGATCTTTATTTTCTCCTGGTAATTACATATAGTTGGTAATGTATGAATGTTTCTTAGCTGCAAAAACTGGGCCAAAGCTTTGCACCAGATTTTAAAAATATAACGTCCCATTGGATAGGATGGGACTTGTGGATTTGATTCATTTGGATAATTGTAAGGCCAGTTGCTGCCGGAAGACTTTAATACATAGTCCACATAGGGTCTTCAGATGTAGCAAGACTTACTGTCCTTGTGACCGTGGAGGAAAAAGGGGAAACCAGTGGTCCGAATGCTGCTGCTGCTCCATGACCACAAGGACAGCAAGGTTTGCGGCCCAGAAGGATTAATGCTTGTGGGGTCCATGATGTTGAATGGGACCGCGCCGCTTTAATACTTCCCGTGAATGGGCCATCTGCAGGGAGAGAATCACCTTTCACATGAGCAGCGCAGCCGTGTCCGGTCACTGTCTGCAGCCATCTCTGCTGTATGGATCCGAGTCTCTCTCGCTGAAGGTAAGAGATGCCGGAGATATTTCCCTCCCCCTTAAAGATGCCAGTATATGGGGCTTTACATCATGATGGGGAGGCTATATAACCATATTTGGTCAACTACATCAGGGGTGAGTAATCTTTCTGTGCCCACCTGCCGGCTCTTCCCCCTGCTCGCCACCCCCCCCCCCCCCTCACCATATCTTGGCTCCGGCATTCTGACTTCATGATGTTATGAAACGTCATGTTGTCATGGCAACGTGGCGTCACGTGACCCCACAGCCTCATTTGATGCTGCATTGCCATGGCGACGCATCGCCAGAAGCTGCACCCCCCCATGAAAATCTTGCACCCTCCAGTTTGTACACCCCTGATCTACATCATTAAGGTCAATGTCATCCCCCTTGATGACCCTGTTTCCTTTGTTTTTCCATTGGGATGAATAATTCCTTTGGAAGCTCCTTCTACTGGCCCCAAATATATTTGTATATAGTTATCCTATCCCCTCTTAGACACCTCTAATATAAATAAATCTTATTTTGCTAGCCTCTCTTCATAAAACAGATTATCCATCCCCTTTATTTATGTGGTGTCTTTTCTCTGCACTCTCTAGTTCCATAATGTCTTTTTTAAAGAGTGGTGCCCAAAATTGTACTCCATATTCAGGGTGTGGTCTCACTATACCTTTGTAAAGAGGCATAACTATGTTTACTTCCCTTCCATCCATTGCCCGTTTAATGCAAGATAAGATCTTGTTTGCCTTTGCAGCTACTGCATGACTTTGGGCACTATTGCTAAGCCTGCTGTCTACAAGCACTCCTAAATCTTCTCCATCAAGAATTCCCCTAATTTATCCCCATTTAATTTGTAATTTGCCTGTTTATTCTTGTTTCCCAAATGCATAATCTTACATTTATCTTTATTAAACCTCATCTGCCATTTACCTGCCCAAGTTTCTAGTCAAGTCCTTATGGAGAGAAATTACATCCTGCTCTGATTCTATTACCTTACACAATTATGTATCATCAGCAAAGATGGAGACTTTGCTCTCAATCCCAACCTCAAGGTCATTAATAAACAAGTTAAAAAGCAGGGGTACCAGTACCGATCCCTGAGGTACTCCACTCACGACTTTAGCCCAACCTGAAAAAGTTCCATTTATGACAACCCTCTGTTGTCTGTCCTTTAACCAGTTTTCAATCCAGGTGCATATATTATTACTGAGTCCAATGTTCTTTATTTTGTACACCAACCTCTTGTGTAAAACCGTATCAAAAGCCTTTGCAAAATCTAAGTAGACCACATCAACTGCATTAACCTGGTCTAAATTCTTACCTCCTCAAAGAAACAAATAAGGTTAGTTTGGCAAGATCTATCCTTCATAAATCCATGCTGACTATTAACTAATAATTTTGTTTTCCATTACAAGTAGGTATTCCTGAATATTATCCCGTATTAAACCTTCAAGTAGTTTCCCTACTATTGAAGTCAGGTTTACAGGTCTGTAATTTCCCAGTTGTGATCTAGCTCCCTTTTTAAATATACTGTAGGCACCACATCTGCTTTTCGCCAATCTTGTGGTACTGAGCCGGTGGAAATGTAGTCCTTGAATATTAAATATAATGGTTTTGCTATTACTGAGCTTATCTCCTTGAGAACTCTTGGATGTATGCCATCGGGGCCAGGTGCCTTATTTACTTTAATTTTTTCAAGTCTCTTATGAACTTCTTCCTCAGTTAACCAATTGTTCATTAATATGGAGGTTGTGGCTTCCTCCTGCGGCACTACTATTGAACTTGATTCTTCCCTGGTAAACACAGAGGCAACGAATTTGTTTAATACCTCAGCTTTTTCCTTATCTCCAATAATCTGCCTACCCATCTCACACTGAAAGGGTCCTATATTTTCTTTTCTCATTTTTTTGTTATTAAGGTACTTAAAGAACTTTTTAGGGTTGACCTTACTTTCTATTGCAATCCTTTATTCATTATCCATTTTTGCTAATTTGATTGACCTTTTGCCATTTTTGTTACATTCCTTATAATTCTTATACGATGTCTCTGTCCCTTCTGACTTAAAGAATCTAAACGCCTTCCACTTCTTGTCCATTTCCTCCTCTACCTGTTTATTTAGCCACATTGGTTTTGATGTATTTCTTTTATACTTATTACCCAAGGGTATACACCGATAAGAGTGCTTTTCTAACAATGTTTTAAAGACTGTCCATTTATCTTCTACATTTTTCCCTGCAAAGACATCATCCCATTCTATTACTACTAGAATAGTAGTGTGCAAAAAACCAGGCGTTTACCTCAGATTAGAAACAAAAGTGTGCTTACAGTAAAGCGGTCAATTCGACAATAGCTCTCTTACAAATACTTAGAGCAAACAGTAGGCTCCCTTCAGCTTCAACCCCAGAAAAGGGTTAATCCAGAGCCCTTATAGAAACATGGGAACAAACAAACAATGGGGGAGCATGGGATTAGAAAGACATATACAATAATAATGGTGATGAATATTGACAGTAGTTCCAAAGGTGGGGGGGCGGGTTGTAAATATAATAATACTTACACGGCCATGTGTAAGCAACCACAATTAGTGATCACCTCCTTGAGGGCGAGCTGTGCCTCTCCCAGGTAGATATAGCTGTATGTTGATAGGGTTAGGGGAAATGATATATAATCTATAAGGCTATACTCACACGGCCCTTTGCGAGCTGGTGTAGAAATTGGTTACTTTGGGGTTAAATTTAACCCATCCACATCTATTCGTCACGTAATGGGGGTTTTCTCCAGTATCCAGGGCAGCACGAAAATCAGTGCTAACTCCCAGGCGTCAGCCAGGCTCTCCCCCCAGGTGTTATGATGCGTGGGGGGGGGAGGGGTTGGGTGATGAGAAAAACGAGTGAGGCACGGTTCCAGTTAAATATTCACAAGAAATCGCATTTATTAATTAAAACAGCAAAGGGACTAACATACATATAGAATTGACCCCTGGCCTCCTCACGCAGTCCAGGATCGAGTTTGAGCAGCTTTGTGCGCCCTTCCCGCGTCCGGGATGCAGGAAGAAAAACTATCCTGCTGGGCTGAAAACACTGCTCCACGGTCTGACTGCGGAAGCCTCCTTAGGTCAAAATCTTCTGGTGGTTTAGAGCAACGCGTTTCGTCGACACATCGACTTCCTCAGGCTCAAATAATGATGTTAGAAGAAAAAGACGAATGGCGCACAGCCAGAGAGCCAGGTGTAGGATAAAACTGCTATTCTTTATTCGTGCATGCAGGAAGACAGGTAACCCCCTTGGGGGACAAAAACAGGAGCCTGGGGTAGCTCAAATAATGATGTTGCAGGGGTCTGGTGGCTTTTTATAGACCCTCTGGATGATTAAAGGATTGATTAAAGCTGATTTGTTGTTTCAAATTGAATTCAGCTTGGTTGTGTTGTTTTCAATGACATGGCATTGCATATATATGGAAAATCCTTTCTGTACATATTCTAACACACATATGTGCCTCTTGCTCACTTTCATACTAATATGAGTCTAAAAAACTCTATATTGGTTTCATTAACCATGTTAAAATCATTAATCAAGCCTCCATTAAGGTAGGGATCAATGGAATAAACTATCACCCGATAGGGGTAAGGATTTAAGACAGTGTTTACTTATAATGTCTTAAGTATATAAATATATAATACAATACAATCTTTATACAAATATCTGTAAAATCATTAAATAGCCATTGTCACAAAATTCAATGCCAAATGCTTAGGGGGTATACATGACATTAATGCAAGCTGGTAACCTAATAGGACCATTAATTAATGATGAAAGAGTTAATGGAGAATTCCATTCAAATCACTAATTGTGGTTGCTTACACATGGCCGTGTAAGTATTATTATATTTACAACCCGCCCCCCCACCTTTGGAACTACTGTCAATATTCAGTGAAACTCAAGTTTCAGCTGCTGTGCCCCCTGAAACTTCGGCTAAAGTTCTGATTCCAGTTAAAGGTATTTTGGTACCAGGGGTTTCCCTAAGCTTGGTCGCAGAGTTCCCACTCCCAGGTATCTCGCTGAACCAGTCTGTCACCCAGAGAGCGGTGATCCCTGCTTCAGCGCATAGTCCCCACCTCGTGGAATCTGCAGTCATTTCTGGTTTCCCAGACACTCCTTACCAAATACCCACTTCAGAGACCAGTACAGTTATGATTACCCTCCGTGTACTGTCTATGTTCTCCCCTTCTCAAAGCTTAGGGTTAAAAGCGTACAGTGGTCATTATGCCCCTCCTGAGGTTCATGTTGTGTTCCCAGGAATGTTTGCTGACACACTGCCTTCACTCAAAAGTGACGCTTTTTCATATGTGCTAGCTAGAAGCCTGCACACACTTTCCCCTCTTTCTGAAATTTGCCTTGTCGGTCCCGATACCCTGAGAGGTAAAAACCTCCCTTCAGATTCAGAATCTCCTCCTATAGAGGAAGTCCTTGCTTTTGGTTCCCTTGATTTCTCTGCCTATGCAAACCCTCCAGGGATCAGCATATCTGTTGTTACGCCCTTAGTACAGTCTGAGACCACCCTGTCTATATTTTTAGTCCTGGTGTTTAAATCTGAGCTATTTAGTTTTCCTGCCCTTGCTAAACCTCAGTCCCTCAGCACTGCATCTAAATATGCCCCAGGAACAGTTGGGTTACTCGGGGTAAAAATTAAAGCTCCTGTCTTAAAGGGTATTTTTTCACACATGTCCAGCAAACCTAGAACCTCAGTGATAAATTCTAAGTCACTTATCACTATATCTGATTTTCTCACTAGTCAAACCCAGACACCCCACCACTGGCTAGGAGTCCTGTTATCAGAATTTTTGCACTAGTAAACACGTCTATTCATGTTTTTGTCATGTCAAGTACAATGTGGTTAGGGCCCTTGCAGTTTTGGATAAGACTCCTTGTGCTCCTAAGGTGTCTGCCATTAAGAGGTTCCATGGTTCCTACTTGCCGCTTGTTGTCTCTCAGGTCCCTGTCACTGAAGTACAGACTTCAGCTTCTGATGTTAGCTTCCCTCCCGCCGCTACCCTTGCTCTGCCTTATTCTCAAGTTCCTGATATTAAAGCCCCCAAAGCCTATTCCTAATCCCCAGACAATACTATCTCCCACTGAGGGTTCCCCGGTATTTGGGAGCTCTACTGCTGATTGCTTCTCTGCCTCTGTGAAACCATGGTTTTCTCCCTCGGAACCTTCTGTTGCCCCTGTTATTTCCTCTGAGTTGGAAATACTCTGTACATATCCCAAGATTTCGGTCTCTATGTCTGGTTTACTGCTTGCCTTGTCACCTTCCATACCAATACCGGGAAATGCTCCCACCCACCCTATACCCTCGCTGACCACTACCTGGGAGACCTCTGGAGGAGAAGTCCCTCTCAAATTCCTACATGCAGAGGTCAGCCAAGACTTTGTCTGTCCCGAAGGTCGCCCTGGTATATTCGATCAACTATCAATGCTGCTTATCCTAAATTCTGGTCCCATTACTAAAGACTGGGCTCCCAGTGGGGGTTCTTCTGCCGTTTCTGCTCCGGAACCCTCTGGTTCTTCATAGCCTTGGATTCCCAAGCATTTCGCGGGGCGAGCCACATACGAATGATGTCTCTACCACCACTCTCATATCCTAGAACAGTACTCACCAAGGAACTGCTCGTTTACGGATCCCCTTTCCGCCTAAAAAACTTTAGGAACAACACAATGTCCGAAAGACCCATGGATGGGCCTGTCTGGCCACAGTTCTCACCGGGGGGTGGGGGTACACAAAGGAGTGACCATGAGTCTCTGGACCACGACTCTACCCCCAATCTTAGACAGTTCAGGAATAATTCCAGGTCCCCCAACTCTATGAGTGGTCATGTTCTCCCAGAGGTCTCACGTGAAGGGTGGGGGTAATGTAAGGAATCCACACCTCAGTTTACTGCTTACCTTGCCTCACAGACTTGTGCAGTCCTGGAACACTCCCTCTGGTATCTACTGCAGCTGTGCAAGCTATCACTGCAACCTAGCCTTGTACTCACTCATTGGAGCAGTGCCTTCACACCCTCCTCCGGGGATTGGCCCACTGGCCTTTAAGTACTGCATCCCCACAATCCTTCTCTGCCGAGCATAACCCTTCCTGGTTTTCACAAGTGTTCTGCCACAAGCCCTATGGCTTGGCTCTGTTGTGTTCTAATCTCTCTAGTTCTATTCCCTAGTTCACGCAGAGTTCTGTTCCTGTCTCCTTTGCTGAAGCAGAGTACTCTCCTTGTTGACTTCAGCTCCCTGTTTCCTGAGACTGGCTGCTAGTCTCACGCAGCGGTCAGTTCCTGTCTCCTGTGCTGAAGCGGAGTTCTCTCCTTGTTGACTTCAACTCCTTGTTTCCTGAGACCGGCTGCTAGAGTCATGCAGCGGTCTGTTCCTGTCTCCTGTGCTGAAGCGGAGGTTTCCCCAGTGTTGTCTTCAGCTCCCTGGTTCCTGGGGCCTGCTGCTCATTCTCTATTGCAGAGGCCGTGCCCTGGTTCCTGCGCTGAAGCGGAGGATTCTCCAGCCCGCTCAGGACTCTTGCGCTGAAGCACTGATCTACCACTGCTGCCAGACGGTGTGCCCACTCCGGTCTACCTATCACTTCCTGAGACCAGTACCATGGGCCATGGTCGCCGCACGCGCAGAGTCCACTCCCGCGCTCACACTCCTAAGCTGAAGCGGGGAACTCCGGACTACCTGTTGCCGAACTCCTGCTTGAACAACGTTTACCCTGATGACTCCAGTCCTGACCCTGGCTTGTCCACTGACGATGCTGCCTTCTCCAGTCCTGACCCTGCTACGTACGACTACGAACTGCGCAATCCGGATCAGCCTGCGCGGTCTAAGGTCGGTGCTTTTACAACCCCACCTCAGCCACGCTGTCCGACCCAGGTTTGGGGCGAGCACAACCGTGACATCATAACAAAGTGACCAGCAGTTATATTTGTTACTGAAACAAGTTTAGCAAATCTTCCCCCGAGACCAGCGGCGTGCACTAAAACCAGAGGAAGTGCGGTTAAGATGTGCGATGACCTTATTGTTGCAGATAGTACTGTATGTGTTATTGACATTAAGGGCTTAGCGTGCCTACCCCAGGATTTTCCCCCCACGTACAATCCGTGACCACACAGTTTTGTGCAAGTAAAATAAAGTCATGACTTTATTTATTTAACAATATTTGAAAATTAAACTGTCACCAGCCTGCCTGCTAGTCCCTGTATTCAGACAACCCTGTGCACCCAACAAGTAGTGTGGTGTGAGACCCTTACACTGCACCCTGCTGGTCGTCCACCACCCTGCTGGGAATGGTCCACGTTCAATCCCCCCTTTGGGTTGCCTGAGTCAAACCGCATAAGTTGGAACCAAGCTTCCTAAGACTTGGGCAGGGATACAGCCCGGGTGCATAAGTCGGCACCACCAGCCTGCACAATCTTTTCGGGGGACTCATACTATGGGGCCTAAGAAACAAGGTTAGTTTGGCACGATCTATCCTTCATAAATCCATGCTGACTATTACTAATAATTTTGTTATTCATTGGTATTCTTGAATATTATCCTGTACTAAACCTTCAGTAGTTTCCCCACTATTGATGTCAGGCTTACAGGTCTGTAATTCTCCAGTTGTGATCTAGCTCCCATTTGAAATATAGGCACATCGGCTTTATATCAATCTTGTTGTACTGAGCCTGTAAAAATTGAGTTCTTGAATATTGAATGTAAAGGTTTGACTATTACTGAAATTAACTCCATAAGAACTCTTGGATGTATGCCATTTACTTTAATTTTATCCTGTAGCACTATTTTTGCAATTGATTCTTCCCTGGTAAAAACAGAGGCAAAGAATTTGTTTAATACATCTGCATTTTCCTTATCTCCAATAATCTGCCTACCCATCTCTCATTGAAAGGGTCCTACAGTATATTTTATTTTCTAATTTTTGTTATTAAGGTACTTAGAACGTATTAGGGCTGACCTTACTTTCTGTTGCAATCCTTTTTCATTTTCAATTTTTGCTAATTTGATTGCCCTTTTGCAACTTTTGTTACATTCCTTATAATTCTGATAGGATACCTCTGTCCCTTCTAACTTTAAGAATCTAAATTCCTGCCTCTTCTTTTACATTTCCTTCCCTAGCTGTTTATTTAGCCACATTGGTTTAGAATTGTTTCTTTTATATTTATTACCCAAGGGTTACACTGATAAGTGTGCCTTTCTAACAATGTTAATAGACTACCCATTTTTTTAAATAAATAAAAATCCCTGCAAAAACATCATCCCAATTTATTTATTGTAGAAGAGTTCACAGTTTATTAAAATCTGCTTTTCTAAAATGTAAAGTCTTTGCTGAACCCATATAATATTTTTTTTGATAATTTATTTCAAATGAGACCATGTTATGATCACCGTTACCCTCATCTTCACAGACTTGAATATTTGTTATTACTTCTACATTGTTTGATATTACCAAATCCAGTATTGCCCCTCTCCTGGTTGGTTTCTCAATAATGTGGGTCATATAACTGTCTTTTAGAACCCCAAAACATATTTTTCCTTTTGCTGTAATGCTAATCTCATTGCCCCAGTCTATGTCTGAGTAATTAACATCACCCATTATGTAAACATGACCTAGTTTTGCAAAAGTATTTTAGCTTCCTCAATCTCACAGGTATTTGGTGGTTTATAGCATATTCCCACAAACAGTACAATTTACTTTGTACTTTTACCACCACTGCTAATTTTTATCCACAAGGTCTCTACATTTTCATAATTCCCTTCATATACTGTACATCTTCCCTTATAATAAGTTTTAAATCCGGTTTAACATATAAACATTCTCCACCTCCTCTTCTATTTGATAAATCATTCCCCCCCAAAAAATAGCTTCTAAATTAAGTGTCCAGTCATGAGTTTCATCTCACCATGTCTCAGTAATGGCTATGATATCATACTGCTCCCTTGTAGATATTAATTCAAGGGCCCTCATTTTATGTCAGGTTTCTTGCATTAGCAAGCATGCACTTAAGGTATTTGTATCCGTCTGATCTATTGTTATCTTATCTGCTCCTACCTTTCTACTCCAATTTGATACTACCTCTGTGAACCCTTGCTATTTCCCCATCCCCATCTATTCTGTCTAGTTCATTATCTGTTTATTGTCCCTCCCCCTCCATCATAGTTTAAAATCTCCTTCAACCTTTTTAATATTCTCCCGGCTAGCCATGAATATCCCTCTTCATTGAGGTGCAATCCAACCTTACCATAAAGATTGGACCTCTCAGAAAAGGAGTCCCAGTGCTGTAAGAACCCCAAACCCTCCTTCCTATACCAGTTTCTTAGCCATGCATTAACCTCCCTTATCTCCGACTGTCTCCCTGGGGTAGCGCCGTGGCAGTGGTAGTATTTCAGAAAATACTACCTTGGAGGTCCTTGACTTAGGCTTGTGACCTAGATCCCAAAAATCATTGTTTAGGACCCTCCATATTTCTCTAACTTAGTCATTGGTGCCAACATGTACCAAGACTGCCGGTTTAGTCCCAGCCCCTCCAAACAATTTGTCTACCTGATCCGCAATGTGTGAACTCGAGCCTACGGGAGACAACAAACTGTTTGGTTCATGTGGTCAAGGCAACAGATTGCCCTATCTACAGTAGCTTCCTAATAATGGAGTCTCCTACCACAACAACCTTTCATGGTCTCTGAGTATCCCGAGTTCCCTCTGTGCTGGAGGAATTATTCCCCTGGCTGCTAGAGGAATCAGTCTCCCCAAATTTTGCTATTCCTGTCCAGGCACTCCCAATATCTTCACTCAATCTGGAAATCTATTGGGATGGGTCAGCTGAGAACTGGCCTGCCTCTTCCTCTTCCCCTGCTTCCCCTTCTAACCATTATCCAGCTGCTCCACACTCACAGCTCTACCACCTATACCACAAGTCCCAGCCAGGGCCAGCTCCGTGAGCACTAAACTAAGTTTAGTAAGCACTAAGATTGTTAATGTCCCTCAATATTGCAAGTTTCATCTTCAGATCAGCAATCTCTGACTCTAAAGAGACCATTGGCTCACACTTCTCACAGCAGTTTGCTCCCTGGAACAACTGCTCAACCGCACATACATGGGACACGATTGCCACTCAATGCACTTCTCAATACTCAATGCACTTCTCAGTTGCAACAATTGAGTATCAAGTGCTAACAATTCACTGCACTTAAATATACTATAGCTTGTTTAACCCCTTCCTTGTTTCAAAATATATCTGGTTCTAACTCCACAGTTAATAAAAACAGCACTTGATTTCAAAGTAATTCAGTCACATAGATTGGGACATGCAAGCTCAGGATTCGTTACAATCCGTCTTAATACACCACCTTTCATGGTCGGCACACTTGTGAGCACATGGCATATTTGCAATCAGGGTTAATACTTAGCTTTCTAGCTGCCTCACACTTTTTTTATTCTCAAGGTATTTCACTTGAGTTAATATTTACCCTTACTGCGTTACAATATATATATTTAAACCGCTGCCAAAGGAATTATTAAAGATATGTACTGTATGGAGCCTCTGTTCTCTGTTTGTTAAGAAAACAATGCACAACACATAAAATCTGTTGTTGCAAAATGTGTCCAAAAATGTGAAACTGCAAAAAAAGTGTATGAGCTTCAGCGCTAATGCTTATTAATTGTAGCGTTTTTATAAACTCTATCGGTAAATACAAAGGGGGTGATTCACTGAGCTCCGATTATTTGCCCTGAAATGGGAAAAATTAGCTCGGGCGCAAAAGGGTGATGCCAAATACGCTATTCACTAAGGTTGCTCGGCGTGTTTTCGGCCTGCCTTGGCAAAAAGGGCCATATTGCGCGAGCACCTTCTTTCCCCCCTGATATCGTGCTTAAAGTTATATATCACGATAACTGATATAAACAAAGCAGCCTGTAAGAACTGCATGGAGACGCTGCGTCTCATTGCACGGCTCTTACAGGCGATCGTGCTGTACAAATATGATTTTTAATAATAGTGTACATGTGCAGGGGGTCTCCTTAGCTGAACCGCAATGGTTTCAGCCTCGGGGACCCTCTACGTCAGGAGATACAGGCCCCGTTATGGGGTGCCGGTATCCCCTGCAGAATTTAAATGTCCCGGTCACGTGACGTGGGAATTTTACAAGTGCAGGGGATACCGGCACCCATAACGGGGCCTGTATCTCCTGAAGTAGGAGGTCCCCGAGGCTGAAACCAATGCGGTTCAGCTCAGGAGACCCCCTGCACATGTACACTATTATTAAAACACCAATACCAATAAATAATAATTCATTACCGTAGCGGATAGCTGCTATGGTAATGAAGCTGCATTAATGTAAATTTTAATAATAGTGTGCGGGAGCAGGGGGTCCCCTTAGCTGAACGGCATTGATTAATGGCTCAGGGACCCCCTGCTTCCCGAGTTACAGTCCCCGGTATGGGGCATCGGATGCCAGTGTCGCCGCCATCTTTATAGCATCCAAGACGCGACGTGGGCTCTATAAAGATGGCGGCGAAACTGCATGCGATACCCTATACCGGGGCCTGTAACTCGGGAAGCAGGGGGTCCCTGAGCCACAAATCAATGCGGTTCAGCTCAAGAGACCCCCTGCTCCCGCACACTATTAATTAAAATACATTAAAGCAGCTTCATTACCTTAGCAGCTATCTGCTAAGGCAATGAAGGGGTTAAGGCATAATAGCATGTTTATTGGGGACAATTGCCCCCAATAAACATTGCAACACACATCCCCTCCCCCCCCCGGCCCCCTAACACATACAATACAGTAATGGGCAAAAATACTATTATCCACATATGCAGTGCTTGACAAATCACCCAAAAATCTACTCGCCAAACCAAAAAATCTACTCGCCACCTAGCCCCGCCCATAGCCACGCCCCAACCCCGTTTTTAAAAAAAGAAATGTAATAAATTTCTAGTAAGAACAACATTCGTTTTTGACATAAGTTTATATTTATTGTAGTACATTTATACTTTACTACAATTAGTCCATGTTACGTGTGTGTGACTAGTTTCCTGCACCCATTAACCAGTGTCTGGATGCCCCCTCTTCACAATATCTAAAGCAGCAATCCCGCCTGGGATCTTACCTGATCCACAGTCCCTAAATGTCCAGGTACCAGCATTCCCGCAATGTTATACATTGGAGGGGATGTGTTCCCTACCTGTCTTCTGGGTTAGGGGGGGTTCCGATGTCTTCTGTGTGACGCTTGAATCAGATCTGGAAGAAAGCAGTATAAGGTAAATAATATATCCAGAGTCTGGGAGAGAGAGAGAGAGAGAGAGAGAGAGAGAGAGAGAGAGAGAGAGAGAGAGAGAGAGAGAGAGAGAGAGAGAGAGAGAGAGAGAGAGAGAGAGAGAGAGAGAGAGAGAGAGAGAGAGAGAGAGAGAGAGAGAGAGAGAGAGAGAGAGAGAGAGAGAGAGAGAGAGAGAGAGAGAGAGAGAGAGAGAGAGAGAGAGAGAGAGAGAGAGAGAGAGAGAGAGAGAGAGACATAGAGAAAGGGACAGAGAGAGAGGGACAGAGAGAGAGACACAGACACACAAAGAGAGAGACAGAGACACAGAGACACAGAGGAACAGAGACAGAGAGAGGAACAGAGAGAGAGACACAGACACACAAAGAGAGACACAGAGAGACACAGAGGAACAGAGACAGAGAGAGGGACAGATGGAGAGGGACAGGGAGGGAGACGGACAGGGAGGGAGAGGGAGAGGGACAGGGGGGGAGAGGGAGAGGGACAGGGAGGGAGAGGGACAGGGAGGGAGAGGAACAGAGAGGGAGAGAGACAGAGGGAGAGAGACACAGGCAGAGAGGGAGAGAGACACAGACACAGAGGGAGAGAGACACAGACAGAGAGGGAGATAGACACAGACAGAGAGGGAGAGAGACACAGACATAGAAGGAGAAAGACACAGGCAGAGAGGGAGAGAGACAGAGAGGGAGAGAGACACAGGCAGAGAGGGAGAGAGACACAGGCAGAGAGGGAGAGAGACAGAGAGGGAGAGAGGCAGAGAGGGGGAGAGACAGAGAGGGGGGGAGACGGAGAGGGGGAGAGGAGAGAGGGAGGGAGAAGGAGCGAGAGAGAGGGGGTGATTGACTGAAGTGGAGGTGACTGACTGCGGGGTGGTATTACTGACTGTGTGACTGGGTGGTATTACTGTGTGACTGGGTGGTATTTCTGTGTGACTGAGTGGTATTACTGACTCTGTGACTGCTTGGGATTACTGACTGTGTGACTGCTTGGGATTACTGACTGGGTGACTGCTTGGGATTACTGACTGTGTGACTGGGTGGTATTACTGTGTGACTGGGTGGTATTTCTGTGTGACTGGGTGGTATTACTGACTCTGTGACTGCTTGGGATTACTGACTGTGTGACTGCTTGGGATTACTGACTGGGTGACTGCTTGGGATTACTGACTGGGTGACTGCTTGGGATTACTGACTGGGTGGGATTACTGATTGTGTGACTGGGTGGGATTACTGACTGGGTGACTGGGTGGTATTTCTGACTGTGTGGGATTACTGACTGAGTGACTGGGTGGTATTACTGACTGGGTGACTGGGTGGGATTACTGACTGGGTGACTGGGTGGGATTACTGACTGGGTGACTGGGTGGGATTACTGACTGGGTGACTGGGTGGGATTACTGACTGGGTGACTGGGTGGGATTACTGACTGGGTGACTGGGTGGGATTACTGACTGGGTGACTGGGTGGGATTACTGACTGGGTGACTGGGTGGGATTACTGACTGGGTGACTGGGTGGGGGGTGACTGGGTGTTGGGTGGGATACTGACTGGGTGGGATTACTGACTGGGTGACTGGGTGGGATTACTGACTGGGTGACTGGGTGGGGGTGGGATTACTGACTGGGTGACTGGGTGGGGTGGGATTACAGACTGGGTGGGGGTGGTATTACTGACTGGGTGGGGGGTGGGATTACTGACATGGTGACTGGGTGGGGGGTGGGATTACTGACTGGGTGGGATTACTGACTGGGTGACTGGGTGGGATTACTGACTGGGTGGGGGGTGACTGGGTGTTGGGTGGGATTACTGACTGGGTGGGGTGGGATTACTGACTGGGTGACTGGGTGGGATTACTGACTGGGTGACTGGGTGGGATTACTGACTAGGTGGCTGGATGACTGGGTGGGGGGTGAGGGGTGGGATTGGTGACTGGGTGGGGGGTGGAGTTACTGACTGGGTGGGATTGGTGACTGGGTGGGATTACTGACTGGGTGATTGGGTGGGATTACTGACTGGGTGACTGGGTGGGATTACTGACTGGGTGGCTGGATGACTGGGTGGGGGATGAGGGGTGGGATTGGTGACTGGGTCGGGGGTGGAGTTACTGACTGGGTTACTGACTGGGTGGGATTGGTGACTGGGTGGGATTACTGACTGGGTGGGATTACTGACTGGGTGACGGTGGGATTACTGACTGGGTGACTGGGTGGGATTACTGACTGGGTGGGGGGTGGGATTACTGACTGGGTGACTGGGTGGGGGGTGAGGGGTGGGATTACTGACTGGGTGACTGGGTGGGGGTGGGATGGGTGACTAGGTGGGGGGTGGAGTTACTGACTGGGTTACTGACTGGGTGGGATTGGTGACTGGGTGGGATTACTGACTGGGTGACTGGGTGGGATTACTGACTGGGTGACTGGGTGGGATTAATGACTGGGTGACTGGGTGGGATTAATGACTGGGTGACTGGTGGGATGGGTGACTGGTGGGATGGGTGACTGGGTGACTGGTGGGATGGGTGACTGGGTGGGGGGGTACCTCTGGTGTCCTGCATATACACGTTCTCACACACACACACACACACACACAGGGGGGGGGGGGAACACACACAGGAGGGGGGGGGAACAACACACACAGGCGGGGGGGGGGGGGAAACACCCCCGCAACTACAGTATCTCCCGACCCGCGTGGGCAGCAGGAGCGGGGAGGAGAAACACATGCACTACTACCTCCCGACCCGCGCGGGCAGCGGGAGCAGTGGGGGAAGGAAAATCACGAGCGCCATTACCTTCCAGCCCGCGCGGGCAGCGGGAGCAGTGGGGGAAGGAGAAAAACCCGCGCCATTACCTTCCAGCCCGCGCGGGCAGCGGGGGAAGGAGAAACACCCGCGCCATTACCTTCCAGCCCGCGCAGGCAGCGGGAGCAGTGGGGGAAGGAGAAACAGTGTATTTAAATTGCTTTCATTCCACCCACCTCCACATCTGTCCAAAATCCTCCATGACCGGATCAGTGCAGGAGCTGACACAATTATACAGGAGGATATTCAGTATAGAGGAGGAGGAGGAGCAGACGCACGCACACACCCCTCCCCCTCTCCCTCACCCGTGCAGAGAAGGAAGGGCAGTTTGAAGTCCTGGCAGCTCCATCCCGCGTCACAGCCAATCAGCTAGAGGATTTTTTTTTTTTTTTTTTCCGAGCAGGGGATTTTTTTTTTTTTCCGAGCAGGGGATTTTTTTTTTTTTTTTTTGCAGAGCAGGGGAAATGTTACTGGCCACAAGCCAATTTCCGATCGCAGCTGGCGAGTGGTCGAGTGTGTTTGTCGAGCACTGCACATATGGATAATAATGCATTTGCTCATTAAAAATACATTAATCACAATAAATACAGTAAATACATATTACAAAAAACAAAAAGAGATACCGGCGCCTAGTGAGTCCAAATGATGGAATCCTGGATATCCAGTAGAAATAGTTAAAATCCCAAGATGATCAACAGTCTCTAGATCTTTGTGTGCTCAGATGGGACTTCATGCATGGGAAGTGGAACATGAAATGAAAAAAGAGATATTTAGTGCAACACAGTTAAAACAAATTATACATACATAAAATTGCAAACTGGCTGACATTAGGTGACAAGACAAACAGACACACCAAGACAGACAACACAAAGCAAAGCTAATGATAAAAGTTAATTTAACAATTTTATTGTGAATTGGACATTAACAGTGGACAAGCAGTATAAGCGCTGAGTGCTGTGGCTGAAAGTTAGAGGGACAAGGAGGCACGCATTGCCATTTCCTTTGGCTTCGTTGGAGATTGTCAGCCTTGACGCCACATCCGGTGACGTCACTACCGGTGACGTCACTACCGGTTCCGGCACACGACGGAAACATCATTTCCGGTTTCTGCCAGCTAGGAGATACGGAAGGAACACACGGCCTCCAGGATGCTCTGCGGACCCTCTACACGTGGCCAACAGCCTATACCAGTCTACTGCGATATACTATCTGCCGTCCTGTGAGTGTTATCTAGATTTTAACCGACCGGAGCAGCGTTCCAGATTTCTGTCCAACTATTTTATTCATTTAGTTTTATTAAATTAACTTTTATCATTAGCTTTGCTTTGTGTTGTCTGTCTTGGTGTGTCTGTTTGTCTTGTCACCTAATGTCAGCCAGTTTGCAATTTTATGTATGTATAATTTGTTTTAACTGTGTTGCACTAAATATTTCTTTTCTCATTTCATGTTCCACTTCCCATGCATGAAGTCCCATCTGAGCACACAAAGATCTAGAGACTGTTGATCATCTTGGGATTGGAACTATTTCTACTGGATATCCAGGATTCCATCATTTGGACTCATTAGGCGCCGGTATCTCTTTTTGTTTTATGCTGTCTATTCTGATTGTACTATCAGTTTATTATCAGGCTGCCTATTTTACCATTAGGGCTCACCCTCCGAGTAGGGCATACTGTTTAATTCCGATTAGCGCTATTATACATCACCTTTTCTTTCTTAAATACATATTACACTTACCTTTTCCAGGCACCCACGATGAAGGCCGTCTTCATCCTCATCCTGCCCATGTCCCCCCTCCGGTGCTGCAAAACATACACAAGAATACAAATAGCCAATGTAATGTCCCCTAACCCCTTAATTACCTTAGCGGTTAATAACCTTGCCAATGTATAGAAGTCCACTGGGGCACTTGATGTAATACACCACATTTGCGGGCGGGGGATGAGTGCCTCTTTTCAGGTATTGGCTAAAGGTGCATTTGGGACAGCTGATGTGCAAGCAAAAGGTGATGACGTGGTTGGGGATTGGTTGTTGGTTGTTGTTTGTCTGGTGCACTGTTGGTTGGGGTATATATGGATGATCACAGTCATTTGACTTTTGCATGGCCGTGAGGAAGGTCTCTCTGTGGGACCGAAAAGTTGGCTGCGTTGTATTTTTTGTTACAATACAATAATTTTTGATTATACTATGCAGTCTCTTCTTTCTGGACCTTGGCCTGGTAACTATATATATATATATATATATATATATATATATATATATATATATATATATTTATATGGGAGAAAAAAAGCGCAATCCTGTATAGCAATAACAAACTGGATAATTTATTAATTAAGCAAGAAAGGCTTGGTTGCTGGATACACAGATAAAAACAAATACAATAATGCCAAATGACACAATATATGACAATATAAAAACACAACAAGAGTACTCATGGGGGAGAAAAAATAGGATATATCCAAAAAAATGTCCAATAGAGCTAATGTAAGGAGGCAGTGGATGTATTGGATGACATATCACTTGATACGTAGCCAACAATGGGGGAGTGGAGAATATCCGTGAGAAGAATCAATAAGGTTATGAATGTGGAAATATTAGGCTGATAAATGTTTTCTGTAGGAAGAGTATAAGTCAGCGATTGAGCAGCAAGGGGTAAAGGAACGGTCTCACCAGGTAATGTATCCGCGATGACCCCAAGGGGTTTCCGCGTCCCTCCGTCAGCTACACCATCAACATCATGCTGGAGATGACCATGTGATGCTGATCCGGGTAACACTGGAGATGCTGTTCCACTTCCTGTAAACCCCCCTCACACGCAGCAGCTGTATTTGTTCCGTTTGGAAAGTATCACACCAGGTTGAATAATCGATGCCAGACTCAGCCAAACATGCAAAGAAATGCAGCCTTCCACTTTGTTTCATCGATAAACACTCAAATTGTTGCTCTTCACTCCTCACACGTTGCTAGGTAATCCTCAGACATTCAGCTGTGGAACATACGTGACGTAAAACTACGCGTTTCGTCAGCTGTTGCGCCGACTTCTTCAAGGGTGAAGAAGACGTCCTATACTTGCGCCTGGCGCCGGGACACGCAGTGTGTCGCTCGACGGGCATGCACATCAAAGTTCACGCTGAGCCAGGGAGCCAACAGGGAACCGGAACTGCGCATGTACCAATACACAGGATCCATCAAAAAATCACCCAGGCAACCGCAGACACCAGCATTCAGCTTGCGCGTGCGCAATGCCCTTAAGTACCGACAGGGGCACCACAGCATCTACCGACTTAACCGAGGGGATTGCATTGTATTAAAAAGTGTGGCTATGCTTTGAACTTCTAAAGCCACGTATAAGCTGGCCATAATGTGCAGTAAGACGCTGCTGATGTGCAACAATGCAAGAGACTAACAACCTACTGTTAAAATTAATAACCTAATCATGCACACAGAAAAACTCAAAAGGAAGAGATAACATAATGCATCACAGAAAACAGCCCAGTTTCAGCTCCTCATTCAATCCACCAGATGCCATTGTTCTCAATTCATAAATGAGTCTGGCCTCATGCTGTAACAGAATCTTGCCCCTATCACCACCACGTGTTAGAACAGGAACCTGAAAGATAGGCATGCATCTTAGTGTCGCCAAAGAATGCCTCTGTTCTTTAAAATGTCTAGCGACAGGGAGACATTTAAGATCCATGTCATCAGCATTGCTCAATAGGGCTTTTCTAATTGTAGTGCGGTGCATGGCCACCCGCTCTTTGAGCATCCTCAAAGTCTTGCCAATATACAGGCATACCCCGGTTTAAGTACACTCACTTTAAGTACACTCGCGAGTAAGTACATCTCGCTCAATAGGCAAACGGTAGCTCACGCATGCGCCAGTCAGCACGTCCTGAACAGCAATACCGACTCCCTACCTGTACCGAAGCTGTGCGCAAGCGGGGAGACTATGGAGCCTGTTACAAATGCGTTATTTAAATCAGTTATGCACGTATATGACGATTACAGTACAGTACATGCGTCGATAAGTGGGAAAAAGGTAGTGCTTCACTTTAAGTACATTTTCGCTTTACATACATGCTCCGGTCCCATTGCGTACGTTAATGTGGGGTATGCCTGTACAGAACTCCACAGGGGCACTTGATGTAGTACACCATGAATTTTGATTCGCAGTTCAATGCCTGTCTGATTTTAATGGGCTTGCCACTATGCGGGTGATTGTAACTAGGGCCCTGTTGTATAAATTGTCAATTCGTGCAACCATGACACCGGTAAGAGCCTGATTTCTTGGCTAACCATGTTTTTGGTACGGCATATTTGTCTGTGGGGTCTGATCCTGTAATCATATCCCCAACACTCGGGCCACGGCGAAAGCAGAATAATGGTGGTTCTTGGGCTCATGCGCCAATCCTCATCTTCCTCAAGAATACGCCAATTCTCCCGAATACATCGCTTGATGTCATTGGAGGCAGTGATGATGGTACTGACGATGTTAAATCTATTCATGACAGGCCTTGTGGTCACTGATGTTAGCAACATATTTCTGTCTATCTGTCCAACCCTCTGCATGGCGTCTTTGATATCCTTCAAACAGTAGCCCCTCTCATAGAATCGTGCGACCATAAGTACAAGGGCACTTTGTGCCTCCTCCGGGTCAGTCGTTATTCTCTTCACTCTTAATAACTGTGAGTAAGGGAGACCTCTCTTTAGTGGCAGGGGGTGATGGCTTGCTGCACACATTAGCGAGTTCTTATCCGTACTCTTACGGTAAAGCCTAGTAGCCAAAGTGACACTCGTTTTGTACACTACTGTATCTAAGAAAGGAATTTCACTACTGTTGTAATTCAAGGTGAAACGTATTGTTGAAGGAATGTTATTCAAAAATGCCACAAATTCCAATAGGTCGCCGTCCCACAGAATGAAGACATCATCTATATAGCGGAGATACTTCATAATATGCTGCCCATGTGGTGCATCATGTAATATGTGCATCCGCTCATACATATCCATAAAAAGATTTGCATAAGACTGCACCATGTTGGAACCCATGGCTATCCCGGTTACCTATAGATAATGATGTTTCTCGAATCTGAAAAAATTCTTATGGAGAATGACTTCAATCAGCAACAGTAGAAATTCTGTAGGAGGACCTTGGTGTGCCCCGAACTCTTCAAACTTAGTACGTACTGCTTCCAATCCATCGTTGTAGGGAATGTTTGTATACAAACTGGATACATCTAAGGTCACAAAGATGCAATCCGACATATCAAATGGTAGATTACTCAGCTGCCTCATGAAATTCATAGTGTCTTTTTTTTTCAAAATTTTTTATTGGGTAGTTACATGGTTACATACATGCATATATTGATTTTTACATCCCAATACAATATAAAATGTTCTTACTTTTCTGGAAGAGGGGCATGGCAAAATGCCCAGAAGGTGGGGCTTCCCAGAGAGGGGGAAGCTAAGGCTAGTAAAGAAGAGGGGGAGGGGGGGGGGGGGAGGGGAGGGGGGGGTGTTTTCCCCAAGCAGCCGGCCTCCAATTTGCTGAGTTTGAGTTTTCCTATATCAGGAGTCCTCCACTGGGTGGGGGGGAAAAAGCGGTGATGGTGTTGTCCTATAAGATCAGCCATGGTTCCCATACCTTGTAAAATGGGTTAGTTTTTTGCTTTAGGTAGGCTGTGAGTTTTTCCATCTGCATCACCTCGTTAATTCTTTTTTTTCATCATTCCCTTAGTGGGAGGGGTTACCTTCTTCCATGAGACCGCAACTTCACATCTCGCCACTCAGAATAAAGGAGATTAGTTTCCTTACTGGTCGGCCGATTTCCTCAGTCGGTCTCCCAAGCAGGTAGGTCAGTGGATCAATAGGTAGTTCGAGTGTTGTGAGCTCTTTTATTAAATTTTGGACCGTAGCCCAGTATTTCTTAATTTCTGGACATGACCACCAGATGTGTGCCATGTCCCCCTTTTGACCACAGCCTCTCCAACAAAGATCTGATGCCGGAGGATATATTTGTTGTAGTCTCACTGGAGTTAGATACCAATTGAAGAGTATCTTATAGATGTTCTCCTTTGTGGTAGTACACATGGACGTCGCAGAGGCTGCTTCCCATATTTCTTTCCAGTCTTCCTCCTCAATGGATATGTTCAGGTCGGCGGCCCATTTAAGCATATAATCATGCTCTTCTGGGCCTTCCCCTGTTTCTAGCATTGAATAGATTTTTGATATGAGTCCCTTTTGGTCCGAATCAGACTTACATAGTCTCTCAAATTTAGTAAGCGAGGGGAGCTCCGGGTTTGGGGATATTTTTTGGACAAAGTGTCTGATTTGAAGGTATTTAAACGTGTCCAAATCCGGTATCTTATACTTAGTTCGCAGGTCCTGAAAGCTCAGGAGCCTCCCTAAGGATAGCACATCAGCCACTGTCTTAATCCCTTTCACCTTTAGTTGATCAAATAGCCTTGACCTACATTCAGGGGGGAATGTGGGGTTATCAAATATTGGCGAAAGCTGCGTGCCAGGGGAAGAGAGCTTATATTTGAACTTGTTTTTTAGCCAGATCCCCCAGGTGTGTTTTGTCGTCCCTAATTTAAATTTTGTGGGGCATATCTCCTCTATTCATACTCCAAAGGCATGCCGGCAGAGAAGGCCCATCAGCATAATGTGTCTCTATTTTGAGCCAGCACCGATGGGTTGGGTCCGAATTGCATAGTGTGGCTTGTTTTAGTTGGGCTGCCTGGTAATACTTGTGGATGTCCGGGACTCCCATGCTCCCCCTCCCTCGTGGTGACAATAGTACTGATCTAGCTAATCTGGGTCTTTTTCCTTGCCAAATGAAGTGGAACATCCTGTTTTGGATGTTTTTAATTTCTGAGCCAGGGACATGGACCGGGAGAGTTTGGAAGTAATATAGCAGTCTGGGGAGTATATTCATTTTTATGGATATCATTCTTCCGATCCACAATATCTGATAACCTTCCCATTTGCTCAAATCCTTTTTGATTTTGTCAAAGAGAGCTGGGTAGTTATGCTTATACAGTGATTGGTAGTCCTTCGATACATTCACTCCCAGGTATTTGATGTATGAGGGACTCCATTTATACGCAAAGTTTATTTTAAGTAGTTTCACTTCTGGCTCTGTGAGGCTGAGATTCAGGGCCTCTGATTTTTCACTATTAATTTTGTATCCAGAAATATTGCCAAAGTCTTCCAGTTCTCTTTGGAGATTGGGAAGGGAAATTTGGGGTTGGGTTAGGGTCAGAATAATATCATCGGCGAATAGGGAGATTTTATAGTTTGTGTTTCTGATTGCTACGCCTTTGATATTTATATTATTTCGTATTTTAGCCGCCAGTGGTTCTATAGTGAGAGCAAAAAGGAGGGGGGACAAGGGGCACCCCTGTCTTGTACCGTTTCTTATTTGGAATCTCTCTGAGTTTCCGCCCGGGAGCCTAACTATTGCAGATGGGTTTTGGTACAGTGCCTGGACTCCATCTAGAAATGTGTCTTTGAAGCCAAATTTTTCTAAAGTTTTAGTATGGAATAGCCAATCAATTCTGTCGAATGCCTTCTCTGCATCCAAGCTCAGGAGCATTGCCTTGGAGTTTGTGAGGTGAACATGTTCAATTATGTTGAAAATTTTCCGGGTATTGTCTGAGGCCTGACGTTCCAAGACAAATCCCACATGATCAATGTCTATTAATCTTGGCAAGATAGGGTTCAATCTATTCGCCAAGATCCTGCTGTATATTTTGAGATCGTTATTTAGGAGTGATATGGGCATGTAACTCCCGCATTGCGCAGGGTCCTTCCCTTCTTTATGAATAATGGCAAGGTTTGTCAGGGACATTGATGAGGGGATAGGGTTCCCTTCCAGAAATGAATTGAACAGATTTAGTAGATGACTAGCCAATATTGGGAGAAACCTTTTGTAATATGCGTTGGAAAAGCCGTCAGGGCCTGGTGTTTTGGATATCTTAGAAGACTTTACCGCGGATACCAACTCCTCTTTAGTAATTTTGGCGTTGAGGAAGGAGTTTTCCTTCTCTGTCAGTGTGGGGAGTTCGCAGTCGTCGAGGTAGTGCGAAATTGCCTCTGATCTCGACAACTCCTAGGTCCCCTTCTGAGTCTTCAAATTATAGAGTTTGGTGTAGAACTTGGTGAATTCCTCCGCTATTTTCTTCTCGTTATATAACATCTCACCAGACCCACCCCTGATCGACGTTATCTGAGATCTTTTTTGTATGCCTCTTAATTTGGAAGCCAGGAGTCTATCAGCCTTATTGCCCTTGTCATAATATCTTTGGTTGGTCCATTTAAGGGCCTTTTCAACCTTTTCTAGTTGAATGCCTTTTAATTTGTTTCTAGTGGCGGACAGTACCTTGTAGAGTCTTTTGGATGGGTTAGATTTATGTTGTTGTTCCAAATTAGTTATTTTCTCCGTCAGGTCTTTTACTGCTTTCGCCTTGATTTTCTTCTTATGGGCGGCGATTGAGATAAAATTACCCCTAATCGCCGCCTTATGGGCTTCCCATAAGATTGCCGATGAGACTGAGCCACAATTATTAGCAAAGTACTCCTTGAGGGTTTTTTTTTATCTTTTTCTCCACTTCTGGGCAGTTTAGTAATGAATGGACGCGGATGGTTGAAAGGGAGCGATGGCAGCAGGAACACCCAAAAAATACAAAATACAAAAAAATAATTGTGCAGTATATTAAGTTATAGGCGACAGAGGAGAACCTTGGCTCTTGAGATTGCCTACTTACAACAGGTAAGTGGTAATGTCAGCGTATGGACAGGACAGCAGGTATGTTGCAGACCGCAATTGCAGTATCCCAAACGACTGGAAGTATAGGAGATCTCACTCGAGTGGGGTACCACGGAAAAACAGAAGGAAACCATTGTGCAGATCAAAACTTCAATTTATGGTAAAAAAGCGATAAGAAATGTACTTACAATAAGTACATATGAAATGTACACATAGCGTTTACTTTGAGGTTTGACGAGCGTCGGTAAATGGACCTCTTGTTGTTACAGCTCCAAGTGATCCTCGCCGGATCGCGGTGAATGGCATGTGACGTCACTTCCGGCGCAAGGGTGATGTCTTCCGGTCTGGAACACACAGGGGCTAGCAGCAACGAAGAAACCGCAAACTCGGCACCTTCACCTTCTCGGCAGCTATGCAGGCTGCAAAAGTCTTGAAGATAGCTCTACGCGTTTCGCTGTGTAGACCACAGCTTCCTCAGGAGCGAAATAATACTCCCGGTGGGTGCTAAGTATATATAGTGTATACAATCATTCAATTAAAAACTCAAATTCACACAGGTCCTCCTACTTAAAGGTACACGACACTGTGGTCAAAAATGTGACCTTACTAAACTTTAATAGTACTAGACCCTTAGGTCCTAAAAGACATGATTAAAATATAAAAATAAAACATATATATATATATATAAAACAATTTATTACTCATAATGAGGTCGGGGAGAGAAAGGAAAGAGAAAAAGAGATAAATCAGCAGGCATATTGGTGGTCAGCATCCAACATCGATATGGAATATCAGGAGGTGGGAAGGACGGGGGGAAGGGAGGGGGAAGGGGGTGAGGAAAGGGAAGGAGTGGGGCGACCAGCAGGTGAGGGGGGAGGATGGGAAATGAACACTGAAGAGGGCACAGCAAAGGTGGTACATAATTAATAGAGCTGATTTTCTATGCCAGTGAACTTAAGACCCTTTGTACTAGAGTTATGAAACATAGCAAAGTGTTTTGAAACGCTATGGGTTAAAACCCCTCTACGGATGTTGCTCAAGTGTTCTAAAATACGTGTTTTTATTGCTCTTTTTGTTTTGCCCACGTACTGTAGCCCGCAGGGACATTCTAATAAGTAAATCACATAATCTGTGTAACAATTCATATATTGTTTAATCCCAAAAGTTTCATACCTGTTATTACCCTTGAAATTCTTTTTATCTATCTATTTGTATTCACAGGCTTTGCATGTTGAGCATCCAAAGAAACCCTCAAGTTTTTGAAGCCATCCTTTTTTATCGCCATCAGATCTCTTTATGGCACTTGGGGCAATAATATTTTTCAAATTTTGTGCTTTCTTGAAGATTATTTTTGGATGCTCTGGTATTTCATGTTTAAGAATTTCATCGTTGCGCAGAATGTGCCAATGTTTACAGTACGTATTATTTTACTAATGTTTTTTGATTCCCTATTAAAAGACATTAAAAAAGCAGTATCAAAATTGTTATTTTTTATTAAAAATTCATTTTTAGGCTTGATCAGCTCCTTTCTATCGAGAGTTTTTGCTTTAATAAACGCAGTGTCCAGAATATCTCCATTATACTTTTTCTCAACAAAACGCGATTCCAAAACTTTACATTGTTCCTCAAAAGTAGTTTCATCAGTACAATTTCTACACATCCTCCTATATTGATTGTATGGGACATTGTCCATCCATAGGTGATGGTGGCAACTTGAACGGAGAATGTAATTATTGCTATCTACAGCTTTAAAATACGATTTTGTTTTTAAAAGACTTTCTTCTACTGTATATAGATAGTGAGGTTCACAAAGTTTAACGATGTTTTACTAGTTACAGATGTAAAGTTGAGGTTGGAGGTATTAATATTCATATTAGCCAGAAATATGTCTAGATCTTTTTGCTCACCTTGCCAGATAAGGATGATGTCGTCAATGTAGCGCCGCCATAGGACAACGCCGGCCCCCAGGATGCCACCGGGCCAGATGTTCTTTCCCTCCCAGTATCCCATGAAGAGATTGGCGTAACTGGGGGCAAACTTCGTCCCTATGGCGGTGCCACACTTCTGGATATAGAAAAAGTTTTTCTCTAATGTGAACAAAATAGCATCAATAATAAACTGTATTTGTATATCTCTTAATTCTGAATCCTGGCTCAGAAAGTGTTTGACAGCTTCACAGACCAAATTGTGTCTAATGGAGGTATAAAGAGATGTCACGTCTGTAGTGGCCATATTGTAATCTTCTTTCCATTCTATATTGTCTAATAAAGAAAGTATTTCTGTAGTGTCTTTTAAGTATGATTTTAGAGTTTTCACATAACTTTGCAAAAAGGTGTCTATATATGCTGAAAGGTTGGAGGTAAGAAAGTTAATACCAGAAATGATTGGTCTTCCCGGAGGGTTTACCAAACATTTGTGTATCTTAGGTAGTATGTAAAAGATCGGAAGCTGTGGTGTATCATTCAGAAGAAAATTGTACTCTTGATCTGTAAGAATACCCAGATTTTTACTTCTATCTAGAAGGGACTGTAATTCTTTAAAGAATGTTTTACTAGGATTTTTCTTTAAAATCTCATAAGTATTCACATCTCCTAACAGACGATTCGCTTCTCTAAGATAGTCCTCTCTATTCATGATGACTACTCCTCCTCCCTTATCTGCTTGTTTAATTACCAAATTGGTATTTTTTGTGATTTCCTCTAAAGCTATTTTTTCATCCTTAGACAAATTACTTTTGACAATTTTCTTTTTGTTGTTAGTTAAATCTTCAAAGTCTTTAATTATTAGATTATAGAATACTTCCAGATGATTTCCTTTGAAGTATGTGGGGTTAAAGGTCGATTTTTTCTTTAGGTTGGTGTGTCTATATATTTCTGCTTCTTTTTGGACAATGGGCTTCGAATTTGTCATTCTGGACTCAGTGTTTTTGCTTAAAAAGTAACGTTTAACAGTGAGTTTTCTTAGATATTTGTTTGCGTCTAAAAACAGTTCGAAGCTATTTGGCCCAACAGTAGGAGCAAAGGACAAGCCCTTTGAAATAAGGTTTAATTGTGGGGTGGACAAAGCAATCGAGCTTAAATTAAAAACACTTTTATTTTCATTATTTACTTTAGTTCTCTCTTTTTTCTTTCTTCTCCCCCGCTTCCCTCTCTGCTTGTTTCTCCTTTGGGGAGTGCGAACCCCTCTCCTATTTCTGAGAGGGGAGTAAATGGGTTTTTTGTTTCCCATAGTGTTAAAGTATCTTCTATTTCTAAGAGATCACTGGGCCCTGTAGCTCCAATGGGTGAGCGGGATCTACTAGATTTAATATGTTTAGTGCATTCATATCTATCCCTTTCTCTTCTTCTTTCTTCTCTATCTCTTCTAAGTTCTCTCTCTCTTTTTTGTTCTCTTTCTTTCTGATATTCTTTCTCTTTAGTCTCCCTCTCCATATTCTCTCTCTCTCTCTTAAATCTTTACTGATTCTATATTCCTTCTCTCTTTGAGATTCTCTTTCTCTATGTGACTATCTCTCTCTATAGTCCCTATCTCTCTGCTCTCTCTCCCTCTGTCGCTCCCTCTCTCTCTGCAGCTTCCTCTCCCTATGTTGTTCTCTCTCTCTATGCTGTTCTCTCTCTCTCTATGTTGCTCTCTCTTCTGTCTCTCCCCCTCCAGTCTCTGTCTCTCTCTTCTCTCCAAGTCCTCACCCTTCAGACCCTCTCCCTCTTTTCGGTGGTCTCTATCTCTAGTGATTTCATCAGTTTTAGGGTGTTTGTCATAGCTTGTGTAGTCTTTCTTAGGAGTTGAGTAGGCAGGGTTGTAGTCTTTATTATCTCCCCATGTTCTTTTAGATTGAAAATGTGATTTAAAATAAGTAGGTTTAAAAGATTTCTCTAATTCTCTAAAAGGTTTATCTCTATTTCCTTCTAAATGAGATATCTCTGTTTGATATTTAGTTCTTTTTTTCTTCCAGTCTCTTTGTTCTCCTCTTATATAATCTCCTTCATCTCTTAGAAATGTATTCATTTTTGTAGTATATAAATCATTTTCTAATTTGTCAATTTTTCTTTTTAGATTCCTATCCTTGATTTTGAATTCTGCAGTGTCCTCCAAATGTGCTAGTTTATTTTCAATTATAATTACTTCTTCATCAATGATTTTAATATGTTTTTTATGTTGATTAATCAAGGATATCATTAAATCAAATGAGCACTTATCAATTGTCTCATTCCAATTTCTTACAAAATCCTCATCATCAAGATTGGATGAGGGATTTTTTGAAAACTTTAAGCCTCTAGGTATTCTATTACATTCCATATATTTATTTAAGAAGCTTAAGTCCAACCATTTTCTTGTATCCTTGATTAATAACCTTTCTAATTTTGAAAATTCCTCTTCTAAAAGATCATTAGTGACGGGTGTGTGTGGTGTGTTGGTGTCATTGAAATTAAATTGTAATTTTCGTGATTGCCTCTTTGCAAAAATATTAGGTGAAACAACCTCCATATTAAATGTGTAATACAATCACTGTGTAAAGCAGCCACCAAATCAAATACAGAAACAATAGTGAGACCCAGTGATTTAGACCGGCGCTAAACAAACAGTGCTAGTGATAAATTCACATATAACTAAGTGTAACTGAAACAAACTCTCAACCTTCCTATGGGGAATATGTACAGATTCCCCTCAGGTAGAATGGACACGGATGGTTGGAAGGGAGCAATTTATTTATACAAATCTTATTTGTATATGTAAGTATGTGGCAGTGTATAACTCTACATTCTTAGCTAAGCTGGCAATCGTTTGGTGCTCCTGTTATAAATCCGTCAAAATCCTGATTGTGTGCCTAACATAATGGCTGCTTCAGTCAGTGTAACTCAACAGCTACATTGTATCCTTATATCACTATGGTAACATTATCTATTGTTACAGTTTTCAGCTCAAACTGCAGGGAAATTTGGCAACAAATTATCACAAACGGGAAAGTGTTGCAAATATCTGGCACTGCTGGGGAACTTAGCTAATACCTGCTATAGAAAGAAAAGGACGCTTTACAACTCATTAAAAACGATATTGAGTTGAATAATAATAAAATAAAAAATACTGTATATATATATATAACACAAAAATTAAGTAGCGCTAAAGAGGATGTGAAAAAACCCTAATTAATGATAAATTATAATATCATATTTAAAATATTAATTACCACAATTTAACCTAATAATATCTACAAACCACAATGTGATAGTGAAAAAAAAAAAGGAAAAATCCAAATGAATGTTCCACTCAACCAAAAAATCCAGAGATAAATATAGTCCCAATAGAAGATCCAGGGAGCGTCTTTGCAGCTTTAAGGGGAGTGGTATAGCCAACCACTTTTGGAATCTATGAACAAAAAACAAACAAAAGCGCAAGCTCCATAGCACGTAACTGAGTCAAAAATAAGGTACAATTATTTAAAAAATCAGCAACCCATAAGAATGTGCACTTACAGGATTTCAAACAGAACCATTCGTGGGAGAGAAATCTCTATTGTGGTCATCTGCGGTGGTAGGGTGAGTCCCAGGTTTGCAGAGTGGATGTAAGCAGCCCAGGTTCACCATGAATTGGCAGCAAGATATAAAGGCATCCAATGCCTGCACGTCCTTTGCTCCCTCTCATAAAATGGTTGCTAGCACTTGAAATTACCGCCAGCCGGAGTGCAGGGAAGCCAGGGACTCCAAATACACCAACACGAACGCGAGGACGTCACAGCTCTACGCGTTTCGTCACACTGCGGTGTGTGTGTGAGTGAGAGGCTGTGTGTGAGTGAGTGAGTGTGAGTGTGTGTGTGTGTGTGTGCGTGTGTGTGTGTGTGTGTGTGTGTGTGTGTGTGTGTGTGTGTGTGTGTGTGTGTGTGTGTGTGTGTGTGTGTGTGTGTGTGTGTGTGTGTGTGTGTGTGTGTGTGTGTGTGTGTGTGTGTGAGAGTGTGTGCGTGAGAGTGTGTGAGTGAGAGTGTGTGAGGTGTGAGTGAGAGTGTGTGAGAGTGAGAGTGTGTGAGTGGGAGTGAGTGGGAGTTGGAGTGAGGGTGTGTGTGTGGGGGAGTGTGAGTCAGAGTGTGTGTGTCAGAGTGTGTGTGTTTGTGTGTGTCTGTGAGTGAGTGAGTATGTGTGTGTCTGTGAGTGTGTGAGTGTGTGTGTGTGTGTGTCTGTGAGTGTGTGTGTGTCTGTGTGTGTGTGTGTGTGTGTGTGTGAGTGTGTGTGTGTGTGTGTGTGTGTGTGTGTGTGTGTGTGTGTGTGTGTGTGTGTGTGTGTGTGTGTGTGTGTGTGTGTGTGTGTGTGTGTGTGTGTGTGTGTGTGTGTGTGTGTGTGTGTGTGTGTTGTATGTCAGTGAGTGTGTGTATGTCAGAGTTTGTGTGTGTGTGTGTTTGTCAGTGTGTGTGTGTGTGTTTGTGTCTGTCAGTGAGTGTGTGTATGTAAGAGAGTGTGCGTGTGTGTGTGTGTGTGTGTGTGTGTGTGTGTGTGTGTGTGTGTGTGTTTGTCAGTGTGTGTGTGTGTGTGTGTTTGTGTCTGTCAGAGTGTGTGTGTGTGTGTGTGTGTGTGTGTGTGTGTGTGTGTGTGTGTGTGTGTGTGTGTGTGTGTGTGTGTGTGTGTGTGTGTGTGTGTGTGGGGGGGGTAGGATGACTGATTGGGTCACTCTCTCTCTCTCTCTTGTGTGTCGCTCTTTCTCTCTCTCTCTGTGTGTCGCTCTCTCTCTCTCTCTGTGTGTCGCTCTCTCTCTCTCTGTGTGTCGCTCTCTCTCTCTCTCTGTGTGTCGCTCTCTCTCTGTGTGTCGCTCTCTCTCTATCTGTGTGTGTGTCGCTCTCTCTCTCTGTGTGTCGCTCTCTCTCTCTCTCTCTGTGTGTCGCTCTCTCCCTCTCTCTGTGTGTCGCTCTCTCTCTGTGTGTCGCTCTCTCTCTATCTGTGTGTGTGTAGCTCTCTCTCTCTCTGTGTCGCTCTCTCTCTTTCTCTCTGTGTCGCTCTCTCTCTCTTTGTGTGTGTGTCGCTCTCTGTGTCGACACAGGTACCAGAATACGGGTTGTATTTGCGCCTCCTGCACCTCTGACCCGCTTTGGTAGAGTGTTCTGAATATATATACACATGATACATACTCTGTTTTTCCTACGAATTGCCTCCTCCTTTAGCCAAACCATATAATTGTTTATTTATGGGTACAACTTTGGCGTACCAGTAGTTACTAGCCTTATACCCCTAATTAGAGATTGTATCTAGGGATTATTTGCATTCTAAGGGTGATGTAACGCTGATATTCAGGCTTCAGGAATGTGCACTTACATGATTTCAAACAGAACCATTCGTGGGAGAGAAATCTCTATTGTGGTCTTCTGTGGTGGTAGGGTGAGTCCCAGGTTTGCAGAGTGGATGTAAACAGCCCAGGTTCACCATGAATTGGCAGCAAGATATAAAGGCATCCAATGCCTGCACGTCCTTTGCTCCCTCTCATAAAATGATTGCTAACACTTGAAATTACCGCCAGCCGGAGTGCAGGGAAGCCAGGGATTCCAAATACACCAACACAAACCCGATGACGTCACAGCTCTACACGTTTCGTCACACTGCGGTGTGTGTGTGAGTGAGAGGCTGTGTGTGAGTGAGAGGGTGTGTGTGTGTGTGTGTGTGTGTGTGTGTGTGTGTGTGTGTGTGTGTGTGTGTGTGTGTGTGTGTGTGTGTGTGTGTGTGTGTGTGTGTGTGTGTGTGTGTGTGTGTGTGTGTGTGTGTGTGTGTGTGTGTGTGTGACAGTGTGTGAGAGTGAGTGTGTGAGATTGAGTGTGTGAGAGTGAGTGTGTGAGAGTGAGAGAGTGAGAGAGTGAGAGTGTGTGAGTGAGAGTGTGTGAGTGAGAGTGTGTGAGAGTGAGAGTGTGTGTGAGTGGGAGTGGGAGTGAGTGGGAGTTGGAGTGAGAGTGTGTGTGTGGGGGAGTGTGAGTCAGAGTGTGTGTGTCAGAGTGTGTGTGTGTGTGTCTGTGAGTGAGTGTGTGTGTGTCTGTGAGTGTGTGTGTGTGTCTGTGAGTGTGAGTGTGAGTGTGAGTGTGAGTGTGAGTGTGTGTGTGTGTGTGTGTGTGTGTGTGTGTGTGTGTGTGTGTGTGTGTGTGTGTGTGTGTGTGTGTGTGTTGTATGTCAGTGAATGTGTGTATGTCAGAGTGTGTGTGTGTGTTTGTCAGTGTGTGTGTGTTTGTGTCTGTCAGAGTGTGTGTGTGTGTGTGTGTGTGCGTGCGTGCGTGCGTGCGTGTGTGTGTGTGTGTGTGTGTGTGTGTGTGTGGTGAAGGGCAGGGCCGGGGTGGGGGTGGTGAAGGGCAGGGCCGGGGGGGGGTGGTGAAGGGCAGGGCCGGGGGGGGTGGTGAAGGGCAGGGCCGGGGGGGGCGGGGTGGTGAAGGGCAGGGCCGGGGGAGGGGGTGGTGAAGGGCAGGGCCGGGGGGGGGGGTGAAGGGCTGTGTGTGTGTGTGTGTGTGTGTGTGTGTGTGTGTGTGTGTGTGTGTGTGTGTGTGTGTGTGTGTGTGTGTGTGTGTGTGTGTGTGTGTGTGTGTGTGTGTGTGTGTGTAGGATGACTGATTGGGTCACTCTCTCTCTGTGTCACTCTCTCTCTCTCTCTTGTGTGTCTCTCTCTCTCTCTCTCTGTGTGTCGCTCTCTCTCTCTCTCTCTGTGTGTCGCTCTCTCTCTCTCTCTCTGTGTGTCGCTCTCTCTCTCTCTCTGTGTGTCGCTCTCTCTCTGTGTGTCGCTCTCTCTCTATCTGTGTGTGTGTCGCTCTCTCTCTCTGTGTGTCGCTCTCTCTCTCTCTCTGTGTGTCGCTCTCTCTCTCTCTCTGTGTGTCGCTCTCTCTCTGTGTGTCGCTCTCTCTCTATCTGTGTGTGTGTCGCTCTCTCTCTCTCTCTCTCTGTGTCACTCTCTCTCTGTCTCTCTCTGTGTCGCTCTCTCTCTCTTTGTGTGTGTGTCGCTCTCTGTGTCGACACAGGTACCAGAATACGGGTTGTATTTGCGCCTCCTGCACCTCTGACCCGCCTTGGTAGAGTGTTCTGAATATATATACACATGATACATACTCTGTTTTTCCTACGAATTGCCTCCTCCTTTAGCCAAACCATATAATTGTTTATTTATGGGTACAACTTTGGCGTACCAGCAGTTACTACAGTAGCCTTATACCCCTGATTAGAGATTGTATCTAGGGATTATTTGAATTCTAAGGGTGATGTAACGCTAATATTCAAGCTTCAGGAATAGGAGACTATACTAACAGTGTCTGTATCTAAACCTAGTCCTACCATAACTGGTTGCATATGGATATGACTATCTAAGTATAAGGAGTCTGTAAATATACTTACCTATACCCTTTTTGGACACATCTACGGATATCCTATATACCTTATATAGTATCAATTGTCATACATTTAGCCAAAAGGTTTAAGCCATATGGGATATGCATGTGTGCCCAATTAGAATACTCTTTTTTCCTTTGCATACCGGTTTGGAAATAAAGGATTTATAGGTTATCTTTTATAAATGATCTGTGGTTTATATCCGATAATATATCTGGTAATATTCCAATAACATATGAGGCAACACTTATGCAATACCTTTGAACACTTAAGTTTCTTTCTGGTAGATATATACCTTTAATGATGTCGAAGTAATATTGCATTTACCCTATGGTCAAACAAATTATACATTTGCCTACATGAACTTTTGGGCATTGAATATAAACAATATTACTGCTCCCCTACGGGGTTTTTAAAACATTTTTTGTTCTTTGTTTTTTTATAGTAATTCACACAGTCACAGATTTTGGATGTAATAAAATTTTATTATTTTTGTTTTTAATTAAGACCCTATATCTCCACAGGAGCCAATTAATTTCTAATACTTACCTTATCATACATTATCATAGAGTGCATGTACTTGGACGGCTCTTTCTTGATCCCCTTTGGGATCATACTTTGTATCAATTTTTTCCTCTATTGCACCTGATATACAACCACTTTTGAAGTAATAGGAGAGCAGAATTACATATATGTTTCGAGATCTGACTCAAGCTTCACACGGGAGACATCGGAATCCCCCCTAACCCAGAAGACAGGTAAGAAACACCTCCCCTCCAACATATAACATTGCGGGAATGAGGTACCTGGACTGCGGATCAGGTAAGATCACACATACACACACACACACACTTAACAACGACTAATTGTAGTATAAAGTAATACAATAAATAAACTTATGTCAAAAACAAATGTTGTTGTTGCTAGGAATTTTTTCAATTTATTTTATTTGATTTTTTTAAAGCGGGGTTGGGAGCGGGACTAGGTGGCGAGTAGATTTTTTTGTTCGGCGAGTAGATTTTTGGGTGATTTGTCGACCACTGTGTGTGTGTGTGTACACACACACACACACACACACACACACACATACATATACACACATATATATATATATATACACACACACACACGATTTCACATGTTTTTATGTTTTCACAAAAGTTCCTCGATATTCCACGGAGATCGCTCGCAGAGATGTCACATGATTAGTTGGGGAGCGGCATCAATTTCATTTGGACAGAGAATCAACCATTTCAACCAGAGTGCTCTAAATAAAATGTCAGTCAATTGAAGTTGTGATTTATAACAATGTATTTAAATATCACACGGTTCCCTATCTAATGCTGTGAAGCGGTCTTCCTGTAACCAGAGACCAGTTTAGCTCACATAAAAGGAAAGGAAATACAATAGCATGTTCAGTAAGGCAATGGGTCTCAACTCCAGTCCACGAGACCTCCCAACAGGTCAGGTTTTGAGGCTAAGCCAGCTTCAGCATGGGTGGCTCAACCAGAGGCTCAGTCGAAGACTGAGCCTCTGATTGAGCCACCTGTGCTGAAGCAGGGACTGACAGCCACCTGTGCTGAAGCTGGAATATCCTCAAAAGCTGAACTGTTGGGGGGTCTTGGGCACTGGAGTTGAGAACCCCCGGAGTAAAGAAAGACCATGGCCCTAACCCTACCTACCTTCTCTAATGCTTTGTCACCCACTGTACAATAGCATCCTGAGGTATGGGGTTTACCTGTCTTATGTTTACCATTGTCACGTACTCATCCCTACGTCTGTATACACAGCAGTTATACATGTTTGTATTTTACACAGGTGTAATGCTACACGGAAATCCCAGGGAGTGCCTCAGTGCTGAACTCTTCAAATTCCTTTTGCAAATTTGCTCTGCAAGATTTTATCAAAAACCATTTGCTGTTTCACCAAAGAATCATAGCTCGGACAAAATTTGGAAGCGATTCACCAAGAATGTTCTCCCCTGCACAAACCCAGATCCCAGGCTCGGGATAGGAATAAGCATCATTCATTGAAATGCTTGTTGGATTTGCACAGTACTGTGGCTGACCTCTCGCTGACTTGGGATTTTGTTCGCGGGTACAGTAAGCACCAAAAAGAGGGGTAGATCATCAGTAAGTAGCTAACTTTATTACCTTCTATTATCTGAATTTAATGTATCTGATACGCCGTAACGCGTATCCCCAAATGTGCTTAGCGCTGGCATTTTCCTTCAAAATAATGTATCTTTAAACCTTAAGCTTACTCATATAATTCTCCCCACTTAGCACTTAGAGTGTAAGCTCTTCAGGGCAGGGACTCAGTTTCCCATTGTTTTATGCCTGGAGCGCTTATTCCCAATGTGTTATATTATTATGTCACATGTATTGTAAAGCGCTTTGTCCCTAAAGGGCGCTATATAAATAAAGATATACATACATTTATACATTTGCAAATCATACGGTTATGGGCCGTTTACCTAACCGCGCTGATCCTCCATGTGAGCGCACGGGAGTAACGCTGCGATATTTAGCACCTTCCAAAAGCCGGCGTTACTCACATCCAGACTCTGATTATCAGAGCATTATTTCTGGGAATAGTCTGCAAGCAATAAAATGAGTATCAGACTTAACCCTTTCATTACAAAACGTTACATGCGTCATACAAATATATAGATTAGGGATCATATTAAACTCTGAAACATATTGTAAAGTATATTATGGTTTTTAGTGATTAAAGTGATATTTTTGAGTGATCTAATATGGAATATAATGTAATAATAACTGTATTATGTATGGGTGTACAATAATGTATATCCATACATACCTCAACAATAATAATTCATATTTAATTTCTATTAATGTACAGTTAAAATGAATGCAGGATGTCCATAATGTGCAGGTAACGTAACCATGGGGGTTTTGCTAATAGACATTATTTCTGCATATGATTAGCTTTAAGGGCCCCCGTTAAATGAAGGTAACATAATGTTATTTGCCCTCATGTAGTGGACTGCTGAGAATCTACCCCATGGATTGTAAGCTCACTGGGGTAGGCACTGTGTCTGTAAAGTTGTACTGCTTACGGCACCCTATGGTGCGATTGTGAAGCACTTTGAAATAAAAGCACTATATGAAATAGTTATGATTAGTATTGTACCAGGTACCTGGAAATTGCCTGGTACCCGGCTACCCCTAGTACCCGGTGTTTTTTTAGGACCCGGTACCCGGTACATCACTAGTTATGATTATTATTAATGCGCAGAATAAATAGAGTTATACAGTAATACAGTGCAACAATCAAATGTCCCAGTATGTATTATGCTATATAATAATAATAATAATACTAATAATAATAATACCACTACTGCTACTAATAATAATAGCAATAATAATAATTTAATGTTTTTACGGAAGATAATTACACTGATACAATGTGGTTTGTGCAAACCTATGTTCTGCCATTTCCATACAATAAGTCAATTTCCAGAATGGTGGCCATCTTAAAGGAGCCCCATCAATATTAATAACATTAACTTGTTAAAGGAATAGAAAACTTTGGGAAGGATCCGCAATGCAGACATTTATAGAGGTGATCAAGTCAGGTTCAGAACATTACATTCCTAGACAATTGCATTAACACGCTCTTGTTGGCTAGCAGCTATTGTAAATGACTCTATAACACACACCTCTTTTCATACTTTAGCACCTTGTATTTCTTCATTTAGAAGCAGTTAAACTGGGGGGGAATAGATTTCAACCCCCTGTAAAACACACTGGTTGCTACCACATTTTGTTGCAGATCACTGCATGGTGTGAGCGGCCGTGTACTCTCACTTTCTATCAGCAGAACAAACCACACGTTCTCAGAATTACCTGTGTGATTCCGGCATGCAGCGTTCAATGTGCAGCGAACTAACAGCAAATCTATGACCTACTGTATACATTTAAACATGGATTTACCTGCAGGTCATATAGAGCAGGAGTGGCCAACTTCAGTCCTCAAGAGCTACCAACAGGTCAGGTGTTGAGGATATCCCTGCTTCAGCATTGGTGGCTCAATCAGTGGCTCAGTCATGATGGCCAACTCCAGTACTCAATGGCAACCAACAGGTCAGGTTTTCAGTACATCCCTGCTTCAGCACAGGTGGCTCAATCAGTGACTCAGTCTTTGACTGAGCCACTGATTGAGCCACCTGTGCTGAAGCAGGGATGTCCTCAAAACCTGACATGTTAGTAGCTCTTGAGGACTGGAGTTGGCCACCCCTAATGTAAGACCTGTAGTATTAACTGCTCAGTGTGTCCTACAGTAGTTAAACAATATCTCATACTTGTAATAGCATTTTGCATATTGCGGCAGGTTTGTATCAAGGCAAAATTAAAAGAAACACAACGTCAGTATATGAAGGTGCTTTCCTGTTAAATAGTGCCACTGACGTCAGGGAGAGATTTGAAGGGTGTTCATGGGAGGAGCTAGGTGAGGAAATATTCTGTGCAGTTTCACAATGGGATGGAGCACAGTTTTGTGCTTTCACTGTACACTTTTCTTTCTCTGCATAGATTAAATCCATCAGGTCGGAGGTGTTGAATCCCTGAGCGTTAAAGATTATCATCAAATGTAAGAGGCTGATTTCCTTTCCAGCAGGTACTGTACCTGTTTTCTGTTTCTTTCCCCTATTGAAAGCCAGATGTACCCATGTATGCCTGCCTGGCGTAGGAGAGGAGGCTCTGGCTGGCTCAATGGGCGAAAATACTTGAAAATAAACTGTTAGCCAGTCGCTAATCATTTGTCGTCAGAACTATTCTCGGTATCTTACGGTGGGAGCCCTTCTCCAAACCGCCCTAATCTACCATCTGGCGGGAGACATCTCCCGACCGCCCCGTCATCCGCTCACCCTTGGTCCCCTTATCATGGCCGCCTGGGCCTACCCGCATAGGATGGAGCCCAGCTTCCTAAGATTGGTGCCAGGGGTACAGCGCCCGACCGCCTGCGTCAGTGGCTCTGGCCCGCACAATCTTTTCGGGGGGAATGCTATCTGGGGCCCAACCGCATAGGGTGGAGCCCCATTTTGGGTATTCATGGTGTCCCTACTATGACTGGCCTGACAGTTCCGCTACCCTGAGGACCCATTAAGGCCACTTACAAAACAAAATCAATGAAAAGCTCAAGCAGGCACCGGGTTTCAATAGCCTGTGTGTGTTCCCCCCCCCCCCCCCCCACCCCCCAGTCTGCACTGTGTGTATAGAACAAAGCGCAAACTTAATCACTTTGTGAGAAAGAGTAAAATGTGAACTCTATGGTGATATAGCTGTATAATCACCCTAATGAGAGATTAATTAGAAGTACAGCACAACCTACAAAGCACAAACTCTCCACTGGAAAATATACTGTAGAGTGCAAACAAATACGCAATAGTGAACAAGGTCAATCAAAAGATGTCCACTCACGTGGTGGACCCGAGATTCAAATGTTTTCAAACATATGTATAAGTGTTTTCTGCATACAGGCATACCCCGGTTTAAGTACACTCACTTTAAGTACACTCGCGAGTAAGTACATCTCGCTCAATAGTCAAATGGCAGCTCACGCATGCGCCAGTCAGCACGTCCTGAACAGCAATACCG
Source organism: Ascaphus truei (assembly GCF_040206685.1). Taxonomy (NCBI): domain Eukaryota; kingdom Metazoa; phylum Chordata; class Amphibia; order Anura; family Ascaphidae; genus Ascaphus; species Ascaphus truei. The sequence goes on from NC_134492.1 coordinate 53,282,464, forward strand.
GCTCCCTACCTGTACCGAACCTGTGCACAAGCGGGGAGACTATAGAGCTTGTTACACACACGTTATTTACATCAGTTACGCCCGTATATGACGATTGCAGTACAGTACTTGCATCGATAAGTGGGAAAAAGTTAGTGCTTCACTTTAAGTACATTTTCACTTTACATACATGCTCCGGTCCCATTGCGTATGTTAATGCGGGGTATGCCTGTATTGGATCAGGATCTCCCCAAGTCATAAAATGAGAGAGAAGGTGGATATACTGTAGTACAGAACAGTCTATAATAAAAAATGCAAATGAGCAGTGGGACCACAGAAACTCACATGCTCCACGATAAAAATAAACAAGCACAGCTACTTTAACTAGGTTTAGAGATGGGCGAACCCGTCCAAATCCGTTTCTCCCTACAAAATCTGTTCCTTCGTGTAAAATTCGTTCTGCAGTGTCAAATCCGACAACAGATTGTTACAGTTTCAATTCACGCAGATTAATCCAAAACCGCCCTTGGATACAACCAACTGGCGAATTGTAACAATCCATCTGCGGATTTCGCAACCTGCTGATGGATTCTAAGAATCCAATCCGCGGATTGCAGAATAATAACAAAAATTGTCAATAACAACGAATAAAAGAACCGGCCAAAGCGTGGTGAAAACAAAACTGCCCCCAAAAATCACCCATCTCTAACTAGGAAACTTTGATTACTCTGGAAACGATTTCAGGAAAGATTAACATTTGCTTCTTTCTTATTTTCAGGCAAAATAACAGGAAACATTTTAAGATGAAATGTGCATTTCCAGGATAAATTTCAACCCATGAATCCTTCTGTGTGCTCCACATTTAACCTCCGCAAATCCCAGGATGGCATTACATAAAAAGCTCATCATCTGTTCCAAAAAGACATTGTTTGTGTTGTGCATATATGTTTTTGCCTCCCTCAGCCTTCTAATGATATATCTATTTTACATCCAAGGGCATAGGAATATCTATGCAAATCAAATGGAAGACATAGAACAGACGACTCTTCTGAAGGTGACGCAAAGATTGGGGTTATTTAAGGAAGACGATCAAGGTCCCGGGAAATTGATGGAAAGCGTTTCCTTTGATATCCCTGATTTACCATCAATATATCTGAATATAAATATATTTCCATATATCATTAATGAGCCGGATAAGTGTAGGGAGAACAACCCCTTCTTGATAATATTCATATTAACAATAGGAGATGACGTAGAGAAGAGAGACGCCATAAGGAATACATGGGCAAATGAAGCCATAGACACTGGAGGTTCCATTATCCGTTTGTTCCTGTTCGGTGTGGATGACACTGGCAAACAGGAAGTGATTTTGAATGAAAGTCAGAAGTACCATGATATTATCCAGAAAGACTTCCGGGAAACCTACAGAAACTTGACCATCAAAACTATTATGGGGATGGAATGGGTGTCTACCTACTGTCCGCATGCAAACTACGTAATGAAGACAGATACAGATATGTTTGTCAACACTGAGCATCTACTGAATCTGCTTCAATCATATCTGCCCCCCAAACATAACTTTTTCACTGGTTTTCTTATGAAAGACAATCATCCTCATAGACACAAGGAAAGCAAATGGTATATGCCACCTTCTCTCTATGCGGAAGACTTCTATCCTGACTTTTGCTCAGGAACTGGATATGTGTTTTCTGCAGATTTGGCCCCAAAGATCTTAAACTCATCTTCCAAAATAAAATACATGTATTTAGAAGATGTTTTTGTGGGTATTTGCCTGAAAAGAGAAGGAGTCGATATTACACCTCCACCTACTAACAGTTTGTTTCATAATTACAAAGTGCCATTTTCTCCATGTGGCTATCGCAACCTTATTACCTCACATGGGATAACCCCAAGTGAACTCGTTGAGTACTGGAAAAAAGTACACGACAATAAAGAGAATTGTTAAAAATTTGGTAATTTTTAATAAAAAATAAAATTAGATATTTTTGGCCCAATTTTATTACAATAGAAGATATTTGTAAGTTAAGTACAGTGTTTTTAAAAGGCACTTCTCTTTCATTTCACATTAATATTTTCATGTACAGTACATTTAGATTCTTACCACAGATCCAATATTTTAAAGAGTTTTTATATATTATATATGATATTATTATCAGATATTATGATACAGAAACTGTTAATACAATACAGGGATTATATAATTCTTATCCCCAAAGAAATTACAATACCAGGGGTGGTGGGAGATATACAGATGTAGCCAGTGTTATAGCACCGGATGGCATGCGTCAATGCATTAGCCCCGACCCTTTTTTGCACATGGCTAATTCAAACACAATGGCGGCTGCTCGCATTAATATGAGTATAGCTAGAAACAATTTCATTCCTTGGGAAAGCACCCTAGCGGTGTGAAATGCGTGGGAGGTCTGCTTTTCACCATTTTTGTCCTTGTTTTTAAACTTGTCTATGATTGAATAAAGCCTTTTATGTTTTTTCTTGAATTGGGTTCCCGTGCGTCCTTCTCCTAAATTGCTTGCAGTGCTTTGTAACTTCCAACTTCTTCCAGCTACAGTCAAAACAATCATTTACAGCTCATGGTCACCAGGGTAAGTGCATTCATTTAGGGCAGTACTGTCATGTTTCAGAGATCAGAAGAGCTGGAGACAGAAAACTCAAGAAGAGACCGGGGATCTCGTCAGTTTATATCTAAAAAATACCATAGTAATGAGCAATTCATTTATGGAGGAGACATTTGGAGGTATGAGGGAATTTACCCAGCAGGTCGATATATAGTATGCAGGAGAGAAGCATACACTGGTCCAGGAGAGAGTGTGAAAATTCTAGTTTATCTCTCTTTGGGGGTCATTCAATAAAATTTGAAACTGAAGATGGCACCATCAACCAAAAAAAATCCAATTTGAAGTCAATCGGATTTTTCTGTCCATATTGAATCTGACCTTTTAATGCTGTCACTCTTTTTCTTCATCCTGTGACTTCCACTAGTTTGATCCCTCCAAGTCCCTCCAGTCTCTTCTGTACATCTCCGTTGCACTCTCTTTTATGTACTTTTGTTTCCTACCCCAACTTCTTCTCTTCACTCATCTATTTCTCTTTGCAATGCTTCCTCCTCTTTTCCTCACCTTCACCTTTTCATTGTATTCTCTGTCCTGAATTATTCTTCTCCTTTGTACACTTCCCATTCCTATCTTCTCTTAGAAATGTTGCCTCTTCCTTTCCAGTCATCATATGTCGCTTCTCTGGTAGGACACATGTGATCCTAATTCTGAAGAAGTATAATCCTCACATGGTTGATGCCGGGCTCTCCACCTTTTCAGCTGCCCTCTGAAGTATAAGAGAGGGCAAAAGGAAGTCCATCGGTCTCCATTTGGAGTGGTAGCCTCCTGAGAACCTCTGGGAAACTGGAGCTTAGCCTTCCTTCTCTCCGAAAATCAGGGGTTATCAAACTTTTTCTTCACTGTAATGTTAAATGTAAATTGGAGGACATGATACTTACACTTAGAACTGTTCATCAATATACTGTATACATGTGTTGTATATCTTTACAAAGCACAATACTTTAATATCTCAATTAGCCTACATTGGTGATAGAAGCGCAACATCAACAATACAGATTACGGGTCATGGTTTATGGAAGATTGTAATCCAGTAAGGTTATATTTGTTATGTAATTGTGTTTTCTGATTTCTTGATTTCACACAGATGGTCTGTGTTATTGATCGTTTTGATGGCCTATCGGCGTGATATAAGACTACTTTTAAAAACACTGTGATTGTGCGACCTCAGTATTTATTGGTTGGCTTAGCAATGATTATTACCCATATATATTTTCCCTGGCATTTTACAGTGAATGATCCTTACCTTTAACCCACTAAAGAAATATATATATATATATATATATATATATATATATATATATATATATATATATATATATATCTTAATATATAAAATCGAAAGGTTGGTACTAGCTGCGGTGAATCTGATTGGTCCTCAGCCTCTGGCCAATCAGATTGGTGGGTCTGACATCACCCAACTGCCACTCTCTTCCCCCTCGGCCACACACACACACACTCTCTCTCTCTGTCCTCTCCCCCCCCCCATCACACTCACCTCCCTCCCCGGCGCTCACTCACCGTCGCTCACTCCCCTCCCTCCCCGGCAGGGGGACAGGCAGTGGCCAGGTAGCCTGCAGCTGCCTCACTGCCCTGAGGAGGGTCCCGTTGGGAGGACCGAAACGTTGGCGGCCTTGTGTTACTGAATACACTTTTTTGATACCATACCTGTAGTGTGCTGTCTCTTTTTGGCTATCAGGATCCCCTGGTTTCCATTTGTCTACATACTACTTATGGGACAAGCATCTGCCTCCTGCTACAAAACCGTGAGTGCCAATCTCCATACCTAACTATATATATATATATATATATATATATATATATATATATATATATATATATATATATATATATATATATATATATATATATATATATATATCTTAATATATAAAATCGAAAGGTTGGTACTAGCTGCGCTGAATCTGATTGGTCCTCAGCCTCTGGCCAATCAGATTGGTGGGTCTGATGTCACCCAACTGCCACTCTCTTCCCCCTCGGCCACACACACACACACACTCTCTCTCTCTGTCCTCTCCCCCCCCCATCACACTCACCTCCCTCCCCGGCGCTCACTCACCGTCGCTCACTCCCCTCCCTCACCGGCAGGGGGACAGGCAGTGGCCAGGTAGCCTCCAGCTGCCTCGCGGCACCGAGTACCTAAGATTGCGGCGCCCGGAAGGACCCCCTTCCTCCCTCGCAGCGCCGAGTGCCTAGCCTCAAATGACGCACACGCACACACACCACCACACACACACCACCTCCCGACCAAACCGCCGCCTCACACCCTTGCACCTCCAGCCTTCCCTCCACACAGCACCACACACACCACCTCCCGCCTCCCCTCCCTCACCCCTGTGCCTCTATCTCCTGAAATAGGGGGTCCTCGGACCTGAAACCAATGTGGTTCAACTCAGGAGACCCCCTGCTCATGTACACTATTATTAAAATGTATTTATTTAGTGTATGATAGCCTGTAACAGCCTTTTATGGAGATACAGAATCTCCATGCAAATGTTACATGCGGCTTTTTTTTCTATCAGCTAGCGTACGTAAAGGTTAAGAATGCTAGCAGGGGGGGAAAAAGCAACACGTACGCTGTGGCTGTTCTGAGCTATCTTGAGCAGGTACGTTAAAAAATTGGCTCAAGGCCTTAGTGAATCGCGTCCCCGGCCTCACTTTTTAATGAACCTGCTTTTTTGCAAAATTAGAACGCTAAGCCATTGAGCTTAGTGCATAGCCCCCTTAGTATTTTATGGTGATGGAATTAACATGCAAGAAAGTAAATTGGATATTCCACTGTTACTGTCATTTCTATGGAGAAATACTAAGCAATTCACTTAGTTGAAGCTCTCTATAGCAATGATAGGATTAGGGACAGGTAGGTGTCAGGACTCCTGAGGGGTGGGGGGAAGGAAGGTGAAAGGCTGATGATCAGATCCAGGAGTAAGAGCATTGTACTGTTCAGACTCTGAGGCTCCTACCCAGTGGGAGGACTTGAATGCCTTAGCACATCCTCCTCTGGCTTTTGTGGCACCAACCTAATCTGTGCTTTAATTGGCTAGCAGCCCCCTCCCATGTAAAGGATAGCCACAGAGGGCTATATAAGGGGTGCTGCTGATCAAAGCATTAGTTGCCCCTCAGAGGGAGAGACACTCTGGGAAGGAGTGTGGAGATTCCTTCAGAAGACCATATGAGAGACACTCTGGGAAGGAGTGTGAAGACCTTCTGAGAAACAATCTGGGAAGGAGTGTGGAGTTGGACTGTGTCTAGCTGGAGATACATGTCTGAGGGGCTGTTGTGTGTTTAGCACTCTGATATCCTGAAGCAAAGAAGCAAACAGGGGAAATCCATTTGAAGTGAGTCCCTGCACCTAGGAAAGTTAGATCTCATTCCCCAGACCCCCGTAAGTATGTATATTTTTGTTATTTATTATTCTTGTGTTTTTCCAAGGTCTTCCGAGGGCAGCTCGCAAGGCCAGTTTAAGGTTGGTTAAATGACCTTGCTGGTGGCAGAAGTAGTGTTACACGGGGGGGGGGGGGACATGATCAGTATACTGTAGGCTCATTGCATTGAGGTGTCAGACTTCTTAAGTTGAAGTTTGGGAGAGCAGTTACATTCCCCATTACGGTGACCGTAAGGGTGGTGTCATTCCGTATGGTGTGTTTTGAGCCATGCGGCTTGGGTGGATAGTGGCAATGTGGACACAAGTTGAGGGTATCCCTCATGCTCTTGGTTAATGGTAACTGAACAATCAATGGTAACTGAACTGAACTGAACTATGGGTCCATAGTAAAAATGTGCGGAACAGTCCAAATCCATTCCCCAGAATTTCCCAGATATTTAATGCCAAATCCGTCCCCTCCCACCACAACCCACCCACGAATTTGGAATGAAAAAATCCTAGTGGATTAATAATATTCCATAGTATACAGGTAGGGGAAGGGGAAAGGGATGGGAACCTATGCTCAGCTAATGCCATTCTAAATAAGTAGGTGAGTAATGGTGCTGTGCTGAGAAATATACTAATAATACACAAAAGAAAAAGAACTCAGCTGGTAGCACTCTGTAACTCAAAGTGGTGATTAGTAAATTGTAATGGTTAAAAATACTTTATTAATATAGTTTTAAAAATAAAAGGGTGTACATAAATGAGACTAAAGTGACTGTATAACCCAGTTAGAACCTGCTATCACCGAGGTATATAGTGTTAGCTTATGACCAAACGTAGCACACAGTCCTATATCACCCTATAATAATGTATATATAGGTATATTGGCACTCTATCACACCTCCATAATAGTATACTGGAGGGTAATTGCCAAGGTAAAAGGGGTGTATCCCCTCCAAATCAGCAGCTGTATTCGTGAAATAAATTTGTCAGTTTGCTACAGATATAATGTGTGCTAGTAGGTAATATAACCCCTAACTACATGAAGGTGATTATACTAAGCAAGTACACCAAAAAACCCTGGTTGATGCAGGCATTAACTCTTAAAAATCCAAAATAAGTATCAGGATAGAAAATCTGATATGCATCCAGACCACACACTGCTTGTATGATAAGGCAGTGGTTCCGGGTGCCCCCGATATAGTTAGTCAGTTGCAAGCTTTGTATAATGTCCTGCTAGATCGAGCTCCTCACAGCAGATCAGGTATAAATTTATGTGGTGTTCAGAAACCACTAACCACAATCGCAGCCATTTACTGATATAATTATAGTCAGATAAGGCAGTTGGCACTCCAATAGCTGCTGGCAAGCCACAGGTGCACGTCCCATATAGAGAATGTAATTATACGTTACCGTTCCAAGGATTGATAAACAAGAGACAGCACTCAATGTTGAAAATCAAAGTGTATTAGTGATAGCAAAAATACATCCAGAAACCCAACGTTTCGGTCCTACAGAATGGGACCTTCCTCAGGGGGATACAAAGGGAGAATGACACAGTTCACCACATACATATACATCAAACACTGAAAGTCAATTAACCAATCACCATCACCCAATTAAAATAACACAAGAAACCTGCAGCTCTGATGTCATGTGTTGATTAAGCTTACATAAGATACCTCCATACTGCTAATCACCCAGCTGTGTATTGCATCCATTGTCATGGTTACCAATGGGCCTGAGCTCTGATTGATATGTCAGGGGCAGCAGGGAGAGGATATCTAAAGAAGTAAAGCAGGTTGTGCCATACATAAGTGAAATATAATAAAACCAGGGACATATAGGTGTGGGGAGTGTGGGGGAGTGGTGGTGATCATGATGGAATGTACTGACATTACTAGAGGGCAGAGCCAGACTATGGCATGTGAACCATAAGTGATATAATTATATATATACAAGTGAGGTAATGCTCCGAACTCGACGTGACAAGAGCTATTGCAATGTGATCAGCCTCTGCCGACGACTGTTTCGTGCGTACTCAAGGCTGATAGGCTAGGGGGCGTGTGCACTCCCTGCTCTCCTTATATACACCATTTCGTGTCCCGATTGGAGTTCCATGTTAACCCCATAGGTGCCATAGCGCAGATTGTACTCTCTGAGTATGCCTTAATTGCTGAAAAGGTGAGTATACACCAGTAATTACAGTACATTGATTGTACTTGCCATCAATACAAAGAAAGTGTGCAAGTTGCATATATGTGTTAAACATCTGACCAGATTAATACACTATTGCATACATTTACTGCTAAATACCAGTTAGTAGAGATACAGCAGCGGCCCCTTTTATTCTCCAACATCTCCGAATTTTTGGGGGGATTGTTTCTGAATGCCACGCACTTCACCGCGTTCATGCCGCATTCATACCGCATTTACGCTCATGCATTCAATATTATGAGCGATAAAATACCGGAACATATTCCGGAAAAAAAAACTGCATCTGCCCGCTGTTAACAGAGTTGCGCCGATACGGTAGCATTAGGATAAAGGCGGCTGCCACTGTAATGAAGTATTACATAAGTTAATGTTTATAGAGGTTGTTAATTACATAGTTACATAGTAGATGAGGTTGAAACAAGACTTCCGTCCATCAAGTTCAACCTGTGCTAAATTTAGACAACAGATACTTTATCCTACAGTATATCTATACTTATTGATCCAGAGGAAGGCAAACAAAAAACCCCATTTAGGGGAAAAATTAATTCCTTCCTGAATCAAAGAATTGGCATTCGGATTAATCCCTGGATCAACATCCTTCCCATGTATACTTATTTGGTATATCCCTGTATACCTTTCCCATCTAAAAAGACGTCCAACCTTTTTTTGAACAAATCTATTGTATCTGCCATCACAGTCTCCATGGGTAATGAATTCCAAATTTTAACTGCCCTTATTGTAAAGAACCCTTTCCTTTGTTGCTGGTGAAATTTCCTTTCCTCCAACCTTAAGGGATGGCCCTGAGTCCTTTGTACTGCCCGTGGGATGAATAGTTGTTTTGAAAGCTCCCTGTATTGTCCCTGAATATATTTGTATATAGTTATCATATCCCCTCTTAGACGCCTCTTTTCTAATGTAAATAAATCTAATTTAGCTAGCCTCTCCTCATAAGTTAGAATGTACATCCCCTTTATTAATTTGGTGGCTCTTCTCTGCACTCTCTCTAGTTCCATAATGTCTTTTCTTAGGATTGGTGCCCAAAATTGTACTCCATATTTTTACTAATGCTTTGTAAAGGGGCATAATTATGTTTACTTCCCTTCCATCCATTGCCCGTTTGATGCAAGATAAGATCTTGTTTGCCTTTGCAGCTACTGCATGACATTGGGCACTATTGCTAAGCCTGTTGTCTACAAGCACTCCTAAATCCTTCTCCATCAAGGATTCCCCCAATATATCTCCATTTAATTTGTAAGTCGCCTTTTTATTCTTGTATCCCAAATGCAGAACCTTACATTTATCTGTATTAAACCTTATCTGCCATTTACCTGCCCACGTTTCCAGTCTCTCCAAGTCCTTCTGAAGAGAAATTACATCCTGCTCTGATTCTATTACCTTACACAATTATGTATCATTAGCAAAGATGGAGATTTTGCTCTCGATCCCAACCTCAAGGTCATTAGTAAACAAGTTAAAAAGCAGGGGTCCCAGTACCGATCCCTGAGGTACTCCACTCACGACTTTAGCCCAACCTGAAAAAGTTCCATTTATGACAACCCTCTGTTGTCTGTCCTTTAACCAGTTTTCAATCCAGGTGCATATATTATTACTGAGTCCAACAATCTTTATTTTGTACACCAACCTCTTGTGTGAAACCGTATCAAAAGCCTTTGCAAAATCTAAGTAGACCACATCAACTGCATTACCCTGGTCTAAATTCTTACCTCCTCAAAGAAACAAATAAGGTTAGTTTGGCAAGATCTATCCTTCATAAATCCATGCTGACTATTACTAATAATTTTGTTTTCCATTAGGTATTCCTGAATATTATCCCGTATTAAACCTTCAAGTAGTTTCCCTACTATTGAAGTCAGGCTTACAGGTCTGTAATTTCCCGGTTGTGATCAAGCTCCCTTTTTAAATATAGGCACCACATCTGCTTTACGCCAATCTTGTGGTACTGAGCCTGTGGAAATGGAGTCCTTGAATATTAAATATAATGGTTTTGCTATTACTAAGCTTAACTCCTTGAGAACTCTTGGATGTATGCCATCGGGGCCAGGTGCCTTATTAACTTTAATTTTTTCAAGTCGCTTATGAACGTCTTCCTCAGTTAACCAATTGTTCATTCATATGGAGGTCGAGGCTTTGTCCTGCGGCACTACTATTGACCTTGATTCTTCCCTTATAAACACAGAGGCAAAGAATTTGTTTAATACCTCAGCTTTTTCTTTATCTCCAATAATCTGCCTACCCATCTCACAATGAAAGGGTCCTATATTTTCTTTTCTCATTTTTTGTTATTAAGGTACTTAAAGAATTTTTTAGGGTTGACCTTACTTTCTATTGCAATCCTTTTTTGATTATCCATTTTTGCTAATTTGATGCAATTTTTGTTACATTCCTTATAATTCTGATACGATGTCTCTGTCCCTTCTGACTTAAAGAATCTAAACGCCTTCCTCTTCTTGTCCATTTCCTCCCCTACCTGTTTATTTAGCCACATTGGTTTTGACTTATTTCTTTTATACTTACTGTATTACCCAAGGGTATACACTGAAAAGTGTGCTTTTCTAACAATGTTTTAAAGACTGCCCATTTATCTTCTACATTTTTCCCTGCAAAAACATCATCCCATTGTATTACTACTAGATTAGACCTCAGTTTATTAAAATCTGCCTTTCCAAAGTTGAAGGTCTTTGTTGAACCCAAGTAATCTGTTTTTTACATAGTTACATAGTTACTATGTAACTATGTAAAAAACAGATTACTTGGGTTCAACAAAGACCTTCAACTTTGGAAAGGCAGATTTTAATAAACTGAGGTCTAATCTAGTAGTAATACAATGGGATGATGTTACATAGTAGATGAGGTTGAAAAAAGACGTACATCCATCAAGTTCAACCTATGCTAAATTTAGACAACAGATACTTTATTCTATATCTATACTTACTTATTGATCCAGAGGAAGGCAAACAAAAAACCCCATTAAGTGGAAACATTAATTCCTTCCTTACTCCAAGAATTGGCAATCGGATTAATCCCTGGATCAACATCCTTCCCATGTATACTTATTTGGTATTTCCCTGTATACCTTTCCCATCTAAAAAGACGTCCAACCTTTTTTTGAACAAATCTATTGTATCTGCCATCACAGTCTCCATGGGTAATGAATTCCACATTTTAACTGCCCTTACTGTAAAGAACCCTTTCCTTTGTTGCTGGTGAAATTTCCTTTCCTCCAAACTTAAGGGATGGCCCCGAGTCCTTTGTACTGCCCGTGGGATGAATAGTTCTTTTGAAAGCTCCTTGTATTGTCCCTGAATATATTTGTATATAGATATCATATCCCCTCTTAGATGCCACTTTTCTAATGTAAATAAATCTAATTTAGCTAGCCTCTCCTCATAAGTTAGAATGTCCATCCCCTTTATTATAATTAAAGGTTTTTTGATAATTTATTTCAAATGAGACCATGTTATGATCACTGTTACCCAAGTGTTCCAGGACTTGAATATTTGTTATTACTTCTACATTGTTTGATATGACCAAATCCAGAACTGCCCCTCTCCTGGTTGGTTCCTCAATAATTTGGGTCATATAATTGTCTTTAAGCACCCCCAAAAACCTGTTCCCTTTTGTTGTAACGCTAATCTCATTGCCCCAGTCTATGTCTGGATAATTAAAATCCCCCATTATGCAAACATGACCCAGTTTTGATGCCTTCTCCATTTGCAAAAGTATTTTAGCTTCCTCAATCTCACAGATATTTGGTGGTTTATAGCATATTCCCACAAACATTTTCTTTATACTTATACCTCCACTGCTAATTTCTATCCACAAAGTCTCTACATTTTCATCATTCCCTTCATAGACATCATCCCTTATAATAGGTTTTAGATCCGGTTTAACATATAAACATACTCCACCTCCCCTTCTATTTGTTCGATCCTTCTGAAAAAGAGAATAACCCTTTAAATTAACTGTCCAGTCATGAGTTTCATCCCACCATGTTTCAGTAATGCCTATGATATCATACTGCTCCCTTGCAGCTATTAATTTAAGCTCCGCCATTTTATCTGTCAGGCTTCTTGCATTAGCAAGAATTGGGGTATAAGATGAATGATTATACCTATCATAGTATATATGCAGCACAGTGTTCCATACTTACTTGTAGGTAGGGGAATGTGTAAAGAAGTTAATATTTTCAAATCTGGTTCAGGTGTATATTCAGGAATAACACTGGGATTCATAGGGTAATGTATAACAAAGCAGTGTTAGGGCTACCAGGATCATTGCTGTACATTATGTAGCCTATGATGAGGGTAAGTAGTATCCCTGAATGAATGGACTCCAAAATATATTGAGTCATTATAGATAGATGTTGCTACGGTTATTATATATGATCATGATGTAGATATCTCACAGGTAGGTATCATAGTTATATATGTATGCATATATATAGATGCTTGTCAATGTTAGGTCATTACCTGTGATGAGGATTATTAATATCCTAACATGAGTACAAAAGGCTCCAATATAAATGGAGTCGTTGTAGATATAACATAGGTTGTTATCATGATGTAATTTGATCATTGGTAGGTATCATATTTTTATATTGCTATATAGATACTTTCCAATGGTGAAAATAGCCGAGTATCTTAATCCCACTATTTGTGGTATATGTTATACATTTGAACAATAGTTGTAGTGAACATATGATGGTATAAACTCAATGTAGCCATTTGTAGAACTATGTCCCTTGCAGGTATCTATTCAAATAAAGGGTGTAAATACAAAACCCTCGTTGATTCCCTGTGGTGGTGTTGCCTCCAAATTATAGATCCACCTCGACTCTCGCCTGAGAAGGATTTGGTCCCAATCTCCCCCTCTTGACCCCAAAGTGGGATGATCAATACCCATAAAACTCAGTACTGTGTGATCCCCATTGGGAAGTCTCTGTACATGTCAGGCAACCGGAGTCTCCAAGTTGTTCCCAATGGACCCAAGACGTTCCAGGACCCTTCTGCGAAATTGTCGCTTCGTTTTTCCAATGTACTTTTTTGAACAGATGCATTCAATTTTGTACACTACTTCTATTATCTGGCAATTAATAAAACTTCTAATGGAATATGTCTTGGTGTTATTCCAATTTTTAAAAGTTTTGGTGATCTTTATGTGATCACATGCTCGACATTGGCCACATTTGAAGGAGCCTGAAGGTCTTGTTGGTAACCAAGTGGGATCAATTTGTCTTTCGAAATGGCTATGGGTAAGTATGTCCCGTAAATTGTGGGGGCGTCTACAGGTGAGTGTCGGGTGGGGTTTTAACACTTTTTGGAGGTCATGGTCCGCAGTTAGAATGTGCCAGTGTTTCCTAAATATTGATTGTATAGGCCGCCATTGGTTGTTATATGTGCCTATACATGGATTACCATTTGATCTTCTTGGTTTTGGCATTTGTCCTGGAGTAGTAGATATCTTGACTGATTCCAAAATCCTTTTTATTTTCTTTCTTTTTTTAAATAGGTTTGAAGCATGGCGTCTTCGCAGCTGAACCCCATTACTTTTTGCTTCGGGGACACCATGCCTCTAGAGATACTTACCTATGTATCGGGTGTTGTATCTCTCTTTAGTTTAAATGTCCCTGTCACGTGGGCCAATGGGAAGCATGACCAGGACATTTGAACTGCAGAGAGATACTGGCAGCCCCTACGGACGTATGTATCTCAGGAAGCAGGGTGTCACCGGAACTTAAATGAATTGGTTCAGCTTCGGAGCCCTCCTGCTTCAAACCTATTTACTAAATGTATATTTTATGACCTAATCCAGGCTGGCGTGAGCCCTGTCTTACCTATCTATATAATGTACAAGGTGGATCAAAAAGAAGATCCGAATGATTCCTCCACTAGTTGCACTCTCTGTTTATTTGTCAGGTATCATCTGGACAAATGGTCCATGCATATTCTCAATATATGTAATGGCTTGATATTGAGGCTAAATCAGGAACCCAGTTAAAATAAAATAATACAACTTTATTACATCAAAATAATAAGTGACTCTGTGCCTTTATTTACAGTGTATATTATTTAAAATCCCTTCAGGAGTTGGGTAGAATATAAGTTCCAAATACCAAGTTTATAACTTATAACACATTGGATATTGTGTCTATGGTGAGGTAGCTTATATCTACTGAGACATCTCAGAATAAGATAAGTACATGGAGTATATAGATATATTTTACTGAATATGCTATTAATATAGCTATCAAATATACTCTTAGTTAAGACCTTATTCAATTCCCATTGAATGTGCTTAGGTATGTAACTATATTGTATCTGTCTGTATAGAGAGTAAAGTTACATAGTAGCTGGATATAACCATTCACAACACAGTACAGGCATACCCCGGTTTAAGGACACTCACTTTAAGTACACTCGCGAGTAAGGACACATCGCCCAATAGGCAAACGGCAGAGCACGCATGCGCCTGTCAGCACGTCCTGAACAGCAATACCGGCTCCCTACCTGTACCAAAGCTGTGCGCAAGCGGGGAGACTATAGAGCCTGTTACAAATGCATTATTTACATCAGTTATGCACGTATATGACGATTGCAGTACAGTACATGCATCGATAAGTGGGAAAAAGGTAGTGCTTCACTTTAAGTACATTTTCGCTTTACATACATGCTCCGGTCCCATTGTATACGTTAATGCGGGGTATGCCTGTATAATAGATAGAACCATAAGCATATTATTCCAAATATCTTACACACAATTGCCTGATATCATGCATATAGATAGGAATGAATATAACCCCCCCCCCTCTCCCTTGTAAGATATCAGAGGCAAACCTTAATAGATTTAAGGAGTATGTCAATCAACATAACATGTATCTCCTATATAGGTACAGGGTCTCAGCAGATTATGTTGTGCTTGAATATCAGACCAGGTATCCTGGGTATGTGTGCGTGGAACGGGATAACCAAGTAGTTTCACATGGGTATGATGGATATATACATATAGACGCCACAAAGAAAAATCTCCTGGTCACAAACCTATAATATAAATCTTAGCGTCTCCTCAGATTTTACCCATGACTTGTTGTCTCGGCGGACCAAGGTTGTGTATTAAATATCTCTGCATAATTCGAAATAGGTTCGGCACAAATGGCCACGGCGGGCCAGTAAGCAAGCAAATAGCTCAGTAGTAATAGTGCTATCTAGCATAAGTATACAAGTCGTGTTCCCGTGGGAATGGAGATGTCGCCTCCTGATGACGTCAGACTCGACGTCAGACTCGCATGGACCATTTGTCCAGATGATACCTGACAAATAAACATAGAGTGAAACTAGTGGAGGAATCTTTCGGATCTTCTTTTTGATCCACCATGTACTATGTATACCTATCCTCATGCACCATGTCATGTTAAACAAAGTATATAAATAGAATTGAAGGAAGAGCGGTTATTACCATCACATATCCTATCTACAGTATATAATGGCCAACATACTAGGCATTATATACACAGGCCAGATAAGCTAAAGCAACCTGAAATAGATGATAATATAGTTATTCAAATACATTACAGTACATATTAACTCTTTGGTAGCCCACGGGCCAGTGAGTCCTAGTTCCCATGACTAGCTGCCCACAAAGAGCTACAAAGGGGTTAATATAAGCATAAAACTACACTACCTGTCCCATATTTTCTGTGTCCGCCAGTCCTGTGCTTTCGGTGAGCCGGTGTAACGCTCGGCCTGCCCACAATCCAGACGAGACCCCGGGACTGAGGTGGAAAGGAGTAATACCACACACCTAGCAGTAAACGGGGACACGGCCAGAGTGTGGAAGTAGCGTAGGTGGTCCAGGTAACAAAAATAGAAAGGGTACCGTACTTGACAACTCCAGCGTAGAAAGGTAAAGTCCGTAAGCCAATGGTCGTGGGATGGAGAGAGCAGCGTAGTAGAGTGTCCATAAGCCTGGGTCATGGAGTGGAGAGAGCAGTGTAGTAGAGTGTCCGTAAGCCGTGTCCAGGGGATATAGAAGTCTGCAGAGTAGTAAGTCCAAAGCCAAATCCAAGGGGTTCCAGAGAGCAGCGCAATAGATGTCCAAAGCCAAAGGTCAAGATCCAGGAAGGTCAGCAGAATATCCAGGGACAGGAACAGGAATTGAAAGACAAAAGGGGCCAAGCAACAGCAGACAGCACCAAGGTACAGAAGCTATGCAAAGCAAGGTGGTAATGGTGAGGGGAGACTAAATAGGGGGCTGGGACCTATCAGAGGAAGGGGAGGAATAGAGGAGCGGCCCGAGGGAGGACCTGATAGGGGAGATGTGCCTGGGAAGCTGGGGCCTATCAGAGTAAGGGGAGGAGCGGAGGAGCGGAGGAGCGGCCCGGGGAAGGAGCTGATAGGGGAGAAGGGCCTGGGGGGCGGGCCTGATGGAGCAGGGGCAGTGAAGCGTGTGATGCACGTGCTGCACCTGAGGAGGCGGAGTCAGGTGCTCGGCGCCAGTAAATTGAAGCCTGGGTCCGCGCGCCCGTAAGGGTGACGCGCGCGACCCGGAAGTGCAAGAACAGCTGTGGGGGGGACCGCGAGAAGTGAGGCACGCCGCCTGGGACCCTGGGCGGCACGGAGACAAGGTAAGGAGGTGCTGGAAGCGGGTGTACCCACAGCACGGATCCTTACAGTACCCCCCCCCCCTCGAGGGTCGGACTCTGGATGAACCATCCAAGGTCTGAGGGGAAATTTTTGGTGGAATTGTTTGAGTAGAGACGGGGCGTGAAGATCCGCATGCGAGACCCAAGAACGATCCTGAGGTCCGTATCCCTTCCAGTGGACCAAAAATTGGAGCTTGCCCCTGGAGATGCGAGAGTCAATGATGGACTGGATTTCAAACTCCTGTTGTCCTGGTACAATGGGGGGAGGAAGCCGAAGAGAAGGATGAGCGAATCGTTTGCCTTGGATAAATGGTTTCAAGGGTGAAACATGGAAGACGGGTGAAATTTTCATAGAGGGAGGCAAGAGAAGCTGATAGACCACAGGATTAATTTGTCTCAGAATAGAGAAAGGACCCAGAAACCTGGGAGACAGTTTAGGGGTTGGGGCCTTCAGTTTGATATTTTTAGAAGAAAGCCAGACCTTCTCTCCAGGTACGAACTTATGGGCCTCCGGACGAAGCCTATCTGCTTGTCTCTTTTGTCTTAGCACGGACTCCTGTAAAACTGTTTGAATCCTCCTCCATGACCCCTGTAAGGTGGATACCCTATCATCTGCTGCAGGAACTCCGGACCTGGAAGAATGCATGGGAAGACGGGTAGGATGAAATCCGTAGTTTACAAAAAATGGTGATTCTTGAGTGGACTCATTCTTGAGAGAGTTAATCGCAAATTCTGCCCAAGGAAGTAACTCAGCCCAATTATCCTGAGAATCGGAAGAAAAACGCAAATACTGTTCGATGGACTGGTTCATGAGTTCAGTCTGCCCATTGTTTGGGGGTGGTAGCCTGAGGAAAAAAGAAGGGTAATGCCCAACCTCTGGGAAAATGCACGCCACAATTTAGAAACAAATTGAGTACCACGATCCGAGACAATGGACCACGGGAAGCCATGAATACGGAAAAATTATTTTACAAAAATATCAGCCAAAGTACTGGAATTGGGTAGACCCTTGAGGGGAACAAAATGAGCTTGCTTGGAGAATCTGTCAAAAATTTTACAGGAATAGTAGTCATACCATTAGAAGAGGGAAGATGCATGATGAAGTCCATAGCAATGTGACTCCAAGGACGGTCCGGGACCGGGAGGGGTTGTAGAAGACCGGAAGGCTTTTGACGGACAGATTTATTTTGTGCGCAGTCTGGGCAAGAGGAGGTGAAAGCTCTAATGTTCTTTAACATATTGGGCCACCAGAAGGTTCGCTGAATCAGATCAGTAGTCTTCTTAAACCCGGGATTGCCGGCAGATCTGGAGGAGTGACCCCATTCAAGAATTTTGAGATGAAAACGTGGGGCTGCGTAAAGACAACCATCAGGGACTTCTAGCCCTTTGGGGACCTGTGCTTGAGACTCCAAAATCTTATCCAGTATGTCAAAGGAGGTGGCAGAGATAAACAATTGGGGGGACAGAATGCTCTCCGGGACTTCCTGTGACTTCTCCTCAGTGATAAACTGACGGGACAATGCATCCGCTTTGATATTCTTTGTCCCAGGAATATAAGAGATGATGAAGTTAAACCTTGAGAAGAACAACGCCCAACGAGCTTGATGGGGCCCAAGACGACGAGCACCTTCAATGTAAGAAAGATTTTTGTGGTTCCTTGGTTCCTTCCAGAAGATGTCTCCACTCTTGTAATGCCATCTTGATGGCAACAACTCCCTATTCCCCACGTCGTAATTTCTTTCTGCTGAAGAACTTTTTTTAGAAAAAAAACCATTGGGGTGTAGTTTATCTTCGGGAGTGGTTCTTTGAGAGAGAACCGCACCAGCTCCCACGTCGGAGGCGTCAACTTCCAAGGTAAAGGGGAGGGTGGGGACGGGATGTCGCAGAATGGGAGCCGAGACAAAGGCTCTTTTAAGAGACTCAAAGGCCCGGCTGGCCTTCAATGGCCAAGAGGAAGGATCGGCCCCTTTTTTGGTAAGGGTCGTAATGGGTGCTACCAAAGTAGAAAAATCAGCAATAAATTTCCTATAATTGCGAAACCGAGGAAACGCTGAATCGCCTTTAAAGAGTTAGGTTGTGGCCATTCAAGTACAGAATTGAGCTTCTCCGGATCCATGGTGAACCCTTGATCCGAGACAATGTATCCCATGAAGGTAGTTGAGGATTGGTGAAAGACACACTACTCCATCTTGGCGTAGAGCTTGTTGGCCCGTAAACGAGAGAGCACCATCTTGGTATGGAGAATGTGTTCCTCAAGGGTTTTGGAAAAAATTAGGATATCATCCAAGTAGATAATCACAAAAGAATTCAATAGATCACGAAAAACCTCATTCATAAAGTCTTGGCAGATTGCAGGGGCATTGCACAACCCAAACGGCATCACCAGGTACTCATAGTGACTGCTGCGCGTGTTGAACGCGGTCTTCCACTCGTCTACACTGCGGATGCGGTTCAGGTTATTTGCCCCCCGTAGATCAAGTTTAGAGAAAATCGTCGCACCTTGCAGCCTATCGAAGAGTTCCAGGATAAGAGGCAAAGGGTAGCGATTCTTGATGGTAATCTTGTTTAGGCCACGGAAATCGATGCACGGGCGAAGCGTCCCATCTTTCTTTTTTACAAAAAAGAGGTGTCCTGTTAACAGAGAATCTACAACATCAGCGAAGTTAAACTTAGTAACCGAAATGCCTGCTTGACTTCAGAAAATGCATTATACAATATTAAACTATTGTGTGCCTTTTTCCTTATATACTCTGATGAGACTGTGCGCATTTGGAACCCTTTTCCTCAACTACAGTACAAATATAGCATAAGTATCTGTTGTGTCATGGGTTGAACTTGATAAATATGTCTTTTTTCAAGCTCATCAATTGTGTAACTACTATGGGGGCTATGCACTAAGCTCCCAGCTTTCGCGCCGGCCTGAAAAAAATTAGCACGTCCGATAAAAAATGAAGCCGGCGGCGCGATTCACTAAGGCCCTCAGCCCATTTTTTATCGGACGTGCCCAAAACTGGCTTATCGTGCGTGCAATGTATTTCCCCCTGCTATCGCACTTAAAGTTCCCGTATGCTAGCTGATTAAAAAAAAAGCCGCTTGTAACATTTGCATGGAGATTTGCCATCTCCATGCAAGGCTGTTACAGGCGATCTTACAATAAATAAATACATTTTAATTATAGTGTACATGAGCAGGGGGTCTTCCGAGCTGAACCGCATTGGTTTCAGGTCCGAGGACCCCCTACTTCAGGAGACAGGCCTCGTTATGGGGTGCCAGTATCCCCTGCAGAATTTCAATGTCCCGGTCACGTGACGCGTACGCTTGAAAGTGCAGGGGATACCGGCAACCCATAACGGGGCCTATATCTCCTGAAGTAGTGGGTCCTCGGACCTGAAACCAACGCGGGTAAGCTCCGGAGACCCCCTGCACATCTACACTATAATTAAAATGTATATTTTAAAAAGAATTAACAAACATGAATACACGACCCCCCTCCCGCCCCCCTCCCTAACACATACAGTACAATAATGTGCAAAATTACTATTATCCAGATATGGATAATAGATTATTTGCCCATTATTAAACACTGCATTAGCATACCTAAATAAAGTCAATAAAAACAGCAGCCAGCTAATCCAATGAATACAAGCAGTAACAATATCAACAATTATTTAATTAAACCATTAACCAATGAAACCAATTAATGCCTAAACCAACTCAAAATGAATAGTAACACTAACCAATCAAACCAATTAATTACAACAACATTAATGAATGTAAACACTAAAAGACAAAGAAATAAATTCAAACAATCTCTGAAAGAACCATAAAACGCATTAGCCAACATAATACAACATTAACTACAAACGAACACCAATCGCAAACATTTTATTACCTTAATCTGGAAAAATACAAACAATTACATCCACATAAGAAACTGACATTAAAAAAACCAACATCAATACCAAGCCAGAAATGCCCCCAAATATTGTAACAATAATGTATTAATCTGTACCCTAAAGTGGTACAGATTTATATATTATCAGTCAATGTGCCTCCCCCAAAAAATCAACAATCACATCCAATGAAAAAAACTGTAAAAAAAGACATTTTCAAACATTCAATATCTTACTTACCATTAGAAGCGGTGGCCCTCCGACTCCCGGGGTAACAGGAAGCTCACGTATCTTGAAGGCCTCCAACAGCATTCGATGCAATCCGCCATGAAGATCCAGATCAGGTACCCAAATCTTATTTTTTCTTTCTTTAATCACCTTCTTCTATCTTCATCCGGGTGGGTTAGCTACTGTGGACACCAGGTTGGGTAGGTACCCAGGCACCTCTGTACATTGGGGACACTCTCACCGGGGTGTGGATTAAGTGGATGGACAAGGGTGTATAGGTGTGTGGGTAAGGCCGTGCGAGGCCTAGGTATTTGTATTGTGGTATTATTATTTGCATGTCAGTAAACCTGTTATTACATACTCTGTGTGTACTTATTACATTGGGTCCTGTGAAGGTGTTATCCTCTGATGTCAGGATCCTTCACAGGTGGAGGCCCTGTCACCAGACGATTCAGGTACACCCCAGTCCCCAGTAGACGAGTACTTGCCACACAGCTGAAGAGCAGTGCACGGCGTCACGTGTGCGTGCCGTGCGCGAGAAGCGCAGTGCGTCTGAGGGGGCGGGGTTAAGATCCGTGGCACTCTAGAAGGACTGCGCGTGCAGAGTAGAGGACTGTGTGATGACAGCCAAGGAGGGAACACGTCGCAAAGGACGTGTTCCCCGATTCCTTACACAAACACACACACCAGATACAATCACAATACACTAGATACACGCACCATACACTGATGCACATGTACCAGATGCACGCACTATACAATGAGAAAGCTCTGATCACGTACAAATGCACAATAAACGTACATACAAGATACACACATTTAGAGAGAGAGAGAGAGATACACACACACACAGTGGTCGACAAATCTTCTTGCCAAACCAAAAAATCTACTCGCCGCCTAGCCCCCCCACAGCCCCGCTTTTTAAAATAAGAGGGTGACAGAGATGGACAAAGGGGGTGGGTGACAGAGGGGGTGGGTGACTGTGACTGTCACTGACTGACTGGGTGGATGGGTGACTGGGTGTCTATTCACTGTATTCACACAGACACACACTCACAGACACACACTCACAGACACACACTCACAGACACACACTCACATACACACACACTCACAGACACACACACAGTTCCTCAGGGTACTAAGGATCACCAGCAGTAGTGATGTATGTGAGAAGGCGCTTCAGTCCATGACACAAAGATTCCTCAACAGAGGATATGATTACAAGGAGGTGAAGGAGGCCCTTATAAGGGCGAAGGAGATTTCTCGTGATCAACTCCTTAAACCTACTGTCCAGGAAAACACATCGGATCGATTAGGGATTAACACTACTTACAGCACCGCACTATTAGGAGGAGCATCATAAAGCACTGGCATATCTTGACGAACGATAAGAAAATTGGCAAAACGTTCGTGAAACCACCCTTGTTCTGTTATAGGAGGAGTCGCGACATTGGGGATTCACTCACACAAGCAGACTCGGTCTCCAAATACAATAGCCCTACAAACTGGCTATCAAGACCCCCTGGTGTCTACAAATGCCATGGTTGCACCAATTGTCAACATATGCTGTTGGGGAAGAACTTCTCCCACCCACATAGTGGCAAACTCATTAAAATCAGGGACTACATGAACTGTGAGAGTACGTTTGTTGTATATATGATCCGGTGCCTGTGTGGGTTATATTACATCGGTAAGACTACCCGCATGCTCAAGGAGCGCATGAGCTTACACTGCTCCTCCATCAGGAGGACGTTACAAGATACCAACAACAATGAGGATCTCAAGTTACAGCCTGTAGCGAGGCATTTTAAAAAGCATAAACATGGTCTAGCAACACTCCGATGTATGCCCATACTCTAGGCACATGCCCAACCTCAAGCTGGCGACAGGGGCAAACTGTTATTACAATTGGAAACTCACATGATTTTTGAACTCAACACCATGGCCCCGCGTGGCATAAATAAGTTAGGGTGCTTCTTGTGACTCTCTTGCTCTTATGTATTGCTGTTGTTTTTCAGTATCGCTTAGCTATGTGTCCACTAGGGGGATTACGTTGGGGTTTGGAATGTTAGCACTTCTGCTTTATTTGGGGCTTGATGTTAACTGCTTGACACCGTACTGCTTACATTAGCATTTTTTGATGTACCTCTGACATCCATATGCGACCCCATTTATTTCCCATTCCCTCACTTTTCCACTCTCCCCCTTGCCCCCCTTCCTCTCCTTTCCCTTCCCTCCCCTCCCTCCCCCTTGTGTCTGTTACTTCCCTCCCCTATAGACTTAGGCAAGCTACCTCTGCATCTGGATATTCCGTTTTTATTTCCCATATGTTTGATTCACATATCTCCCCACTTTGTTTTATTATAGGGAGCTACCATGAGATTAAAGGCATTAGCGTGCCTGGTGTTTATGTGGCGGGACATCTAGTGTTAGTGTGGGGACGTGCACATGCGCAATGAACAGCGCAACATGGTTACTATGGAGGACGGACGCTCTACATGTGTCTCCCAGCAACCGAGGATGACATCATTCCCTGACTTCAGACGGACGTCCTCCGCTACACCCGCATGCACAGTAGAATTTGTTTACAAACCTCCAATTTTCACCTCGGACGATGCTTGCATACGTGGAGCTCCAGGATTGCTCAATTAGCTGCCTCTAATTGACATGGTAAACATTTGGGTATTAATTATTTCTGGGGGCCATTGTCTTCTAGCACCTACCTGAGGAAGGTCCTTCCCGGACAGAAACATGGGGTTTAATTGTGCTATTTGTTATCTCAAATACAGCTTTGTTTTTCTTACATTTGAGTGCTGCTTTTTTGTCTTCTCGCTTGGGAAGACAGTGTTACTCTCTATATATAAACAGTATATATATATATATATATATATATATATATATATATATATATATTTAAAAAAATATATATATATATATAATATATATATTATATATATATATATATATATATATATATATATATATATATATATATATATATATATATATATATATATATATATATATATATATATATATATATATATATATATATATATTGTGACAGACGCCCCTCTTTTGTAGCGCTGACGTCTATCTGGGTTCTTCCCGACACAGTCTTCTAGGGTTAATTATTCAACAAACAGGATCATGCAAAGTATTATATTGCTTAACTCAGGCTTCTGCCTGCTTTATTTTCATCCAAGTAAGGGACTGCAGCTTCAACATGTGTAGGCAAGAGGCACTCAGACATTTTCATTCAGTGGTTCACTTATATCAGTGTCATAGCACTTCACACAGTGTCACTTTTAAGAAATAAAAACCAAATCATATAAAGAAATCCTATCTCTTTCAGGGATCTAACTACACATCAGAATCAGCCCCTAACTGCTGCTGGCCAACTAACCTGGTTCCCCAGCTTAAAACAATGCCCTCTCATTTAGGGTCACTAGATACAGCACAGTCTTTTAGCAACAGCAATAAACATTTGTTTTGTCTTATCTGTTCGTGGTGGGAACTCGGTCCCAAGTGTCCAGGCAAATCCTCTGGTACTGTGATACTTGGAGGGGCTGTCCACCCCGTAACTGGAAACAGGGGAGCAGCGATACCCCCAGCCTCCAGGCTTTAAGGAGAGAGACTGAAATGCAAACCTCTCTGTTCTAAATACCTGTGTTAGTGATTAGGAGAGCAGGTGAGGGAGAACTAGACCCATTGTAATCTGTGGTCTGGATTTTCCATCCAGCTGAGTGAAGCTGTGGAATGGATCATTTTTAACTATTCCTGCACTTTCTGACCTAAAATGGGGCAGAAAGCTGCCTAACATCTTTGGACTATGTCACATATCCCCTTCCCCAGCTCACACCTACTGGGGTGAGCGGCCATGGACCTCACTGGGGTGAATGTCCTACCTGAAATACTTGAGCTAACTCCGCAGTACAATATTAAATATTCACATGACCTGAATATGAACTTTTTTTTTTCCACGGCAATTATGGACAATAGTTTTCGTCATAAGTGACTATACTTGGCAACCATATTTTGTTGCTCTCTATTAGGGAACTATTTTTAGAAATAAATGTCTAGCACACATTCTTATAACCCAGGATATGCTAAATATACTCACAAAACCAGACAGTTTCTATTACATCCCTGGGTTTTTCTACTCTAGACTATGAACCTCATTATATATTTACCAACCGAAAAGGGCATTTTTTCCTATATTGTAAGCTACCAATATATATATATATATATATATATATATATATATATATATATATATATATATAGAAAACAGAATACAATCAGCGCAAATTCCAAACACTTAGTGGGGTTGTAGTAGTAAAAATATTAACTACCCCTTGCCAATCAGTCAAACAGGAGGTGTTATACCTTACAATCTATTCTTGCTTGAATGCAGCCAATTAGGTCTGCGGCTCCACACTTGCCGCAATGGATAATGTAGAGAAGAAATGACCTAGGCGCAAATAAGCCAGGAAAGAAACAAAGAGAAAAATATCATAGGGCAGTATGTCTGTTACTTTCAGAGTTAAGGTGGTAAGGTATACACTTACACTTAATCAGCCAAATATAAGCCTTTAATCCACCACTGGGATTCAGGAACACTGCTGCTGGGATTTCTTTGCTGTTTGCATGGATCTCAGACTCTCCACAACTGCTGCTTGCTTCAGGGGTCACCTTTTCATCTGCAGCTGCGTGTCTCCTTAATATGGGATATAGCTCACCAGGGAGGGGGGGGGGGGGAAGGGGAAGAGGGACAATGGAACAAAAATAGTATAAAACCTTTTATTGTAAAAACTATCTAAAAAATAACAAACAGTATCTCACTCACATGGTGTGAAATAATTTCAAGCAGTTGAGAGTTTAAATTGAGTCTCTCACACTCGTAGAGTAAGCTGTCCGGTCCACTGCACTGCTGCTAGCCTGGTTTACTTCCGCGTCACGGGCTCCGGCTCCAATACTCGCGAGACTTCGACCTCCAATGAGGTCGGTTTGAAATGCCTGCAATGACTGCAGACCCTGCAGTCATTGCAGGCATTTCAAACCGAGCAGAGTGAGACGCGCTGCAGAACGGAGTGGAGATAGCGCTGTGACGTCATTGGAGGTCGAAGTCTCGCGAGAATTGGAGCCGGAGCACGTGACGCGGAAGTAAACCAGGCTAGCAGCAGTGCAGTGGACCGGACAGCTTACTCTACGAGTGTGAGAGACTCAATTTAAACTCTCAACTGCTTGAAATTATTTCACACCATGTGAGTGAGATACTGTTTGTTATTTTTTAGATAGTTTTTACAATAAAAGGTTTTATACTATTTTTGTTCCATTGTCCCTCTTCCCCTTCCCCCCCCCCCCTCCCTGGTGAGCTATATCCCATATTAAGGAGACACGCAGCTGCAGATGAAAAGGTGACCCCTGAAGCAAGCAGCAGTCGTGGAGAGTCTGAGATCCATGCAAACAGCAAAGAAATCCCAGCAGCAGTGTTCCTGAATCCCAGTGGTGGATTAAAGGCTTATATTTGGCTGATTAAGTGTAAGTGTATACCTTACCACCTTAACTCTGAAAGTAACAGACATACTGCCCTATGATATTTTTCTCTTTGTTTCTTTCCTGGCTTATTTGCGCCTAGGTCATTTCTTCTCTATATATATATATATATATATATATATATATATATATATATATATATATATATATATATATATATATATATATATATATATATTTATAAACTACAGCCTTGTAATCTTAAGGGCCATCAACCCTGTATAGTAATTTGTAGTTTAGCTACATTTTCAACACAGAGAACCAATATAACATTGCAATATTTCCAAATGCTTATTCTAGAGGCCTAATATAGCATAACTACACTAGCTTATTTGCAAAGTTAAGTGACATAGTCCACTCATATAACATAAAAATCGGTCATTCCCAAACATTTTTCCTTTTTTTTTTTCTTGACTTCCAGTCCATTACATCTTCTGACTTCATTTCAACACCCGCTGCAACCTGCAAATGACTGGACTGTTTCTTTAGCTTCTGACAGAACTCTGGGGCCAGATAGTCTTTGTCTTTATATTGTGGCCCAGAGTGGCGAGATCCGGAAAAATTCAAGGCCAGCGTTGACCTTCGTCTCTTTTGCTTTGCAACCTTTGAACCTTTATGGTACTTCTTACTGCCATGTATTTTCTCACGACCATCACTCTCAGAGATTTGGGATTTTCCCTTTGGGGCAATTATATGGTACTTAGAAATGAAGCACTGATTACCTGGAGCACCTTCACATTGATGGAGCTCTCACTAACTCCGGCTGTACCCTGTGGCATTTTACCTTTGCAGTCGGCAGGCATGTGTCTTGGGCCTCTCTTTCCTGAGGCCTACATTTATTCAGGCGGAAGTACCGCTAGATAACCAGTGACGCATTTCTCAGGGTTTGATAGCGAATCCTGTTCTGTGTCATCCTAGTCAGAGACTGGATTTTTATAGTTGCTCCTTTCATAATGAGGAATCTGTTTCGTACCATGCGGGCACGATAGAATGATTGAAGAACACAGGCTGCTTTATTCCGGCGATTGAACTGACGAATTTTCATCCCTCTGTAGGCAGCCTGTAGGATGATAGTTGCGGCGCGTTTACGCCGATAATTTTCTCTTTCCCTTCTTCCTTGGATAAGAGCTTTGCAGTGCTTCTGAATTATTCTAATACTTTTCTCCTTTTTCAAAACATTAAGTTCCTCCACGAGAGAATTCTGTTTTGTGCATACATGTCGCAATTCTGTTCTCAGAGCGTCCATTTCTTCCTGGTGCTTTCGCTGAGCGTGCATCAATGCATTCTGTAGTGCTTCCTGCACTTCTAATTTTTCCTGAGTCAACGGTTTCTTTACTTTTTCTGCTTGGTCAGTCAAATCTGAATTTTCCAATTTCAGACTCTCATTTTCTTGCTTTACAGTCTCTAACTCACTTAGGGCAATCTCATGGGGTTGCTTCAACATTCCCAGCTCTGTGTTCAGACCGTGGCCCTCCAGGCGTGAGTTTTGCACCTCTGTGCTGAGCGCGTGAACCTCTTGTAGAGCCTTCCCGTATTTCTGTTTTAGGATAGCAATCGATTTGTCAGACTTAATCTGTTTTTCATCCATGGTGGCAATTACGGTGTTGGCCTTTTCCAGCCTAGTCGTCACCTCTTCCAGCTCACTCCGTAAGAGAGACTCTGTTTTCTTCAAAGCCTCGTACTCCTGTAAAGCTGGAAGTATACACCTCTGTAACTCGGCGTTCGCTTCTCGAAACTTATTGTTAGATTCTTGCTCCTTCTTCCAACATTCTCGCTCCTTTACCAAATCCTGCCACAGGACTACATAATTATGACGGGCAACTTGGAGTGCAGAAACCAAAGCCTCTTTATCCTGGTTCAAGGATTCAGCTTCCCTTTGTTCCTCCTTTTCCTTTGCCACTGTTCCCGTGACAATTCTGCCGGTCACTCCGGTCTGCAGCACATCTCGGCGCCTTTCTGACGCATGTCCTGACAGCGCAGGTTCAAGTGGCTCGGTCACTTCCCCTGTGACTTGAGGAACAGTTTTCTTTTTCTTCTTCTTTCTTTTTGCTTTATTAGCTCCAGAGATATCAGTGGTACTGGGCACATACTCACTGGTATCAGCTTCCACATCTTGCTTGCACTCATAGGGCGTTGCTTGCTTTTGCAGCTGTTTGTCTTTGAAAATTTTGGGGCACACATCTTCCATGTGACCTACTTTATGACAGGCCCAGCATACTAAATTCATTTGGGGGTACGGCTCTCCTCCAGGGGCCACATACGAGTCGTCGTCATCATCATCGTATGGCCTGAAGGGACACTGTTTTTCATGATTACAGTATGTACATTACAAAACAAACATTTCATGTCAGCCATTTTAGAAACCCGGCAGGGACAATTTGCTAGCTGCAATTTCACTCACTTCAGCAACTTACATACAGCACTTGCTAGCTGCAAATTCACTCACTTCAGCAAAAGGCATTAGCTTTACAAACAGCACTTGCTAGATGCAAAAAAACATTTCTTCAGCAAAACATTTTGGTTTTCTGTTTGGGTTCATTGTGCTATTGCATCCACACATCGCACATTCTCTGTGTATGCTAGAAGCACAACTGATATACACAGTGGGACAGACTTCACTCATAGAATCTGTATTTTACTTCAGCTGGGCGGCCATTTTAAACCCCCGCATTTATTTGGAAACCCACAGACTTTAGTGTCGACTCGCATTCTCCACCATATGTGACAGACGCCCCTCTTTTGTAGCGCTGACGTCTGTCTGGGTTCTTCCCGACACAGTCTTCTAGGGTTAATTATACAACAAACAGGATCATGCAAAGTATTATATTGCTTAATTCAGGCTTCTGCCTGCTTTATTTTCATCCAAGTAAGGGACTGCAGCTTTAACATGTGTAGGCAAGAGGCACTCAGACATTTTCATTCAGTGGTTCACTTATATCAGTGTCAAAGCACTTCACACAGTGTCACTTTTAAGAAATAAAAAAACAAATCATATAAAGAAATCCTATCCATTTCAGGGATCTAACTACACATGAGAATCAGCCCCTAACTGCTGCTGGCCAACTAACCTGCTTCCCCAGCTTAAAACAATGCCCTCTCATTTAGGGTCACTAGATACAGCACAGTCTTTTAGCAACAGCAATAAACATTTGTTTTGTCTTATCTGTTCGTGGTGGGAACTTGGTCCCAAGTGTCCAGGCAAATCCTCTGGTACTGTGATACTTGGAGGGGCCGTCCACCCCAAAACTGGAAACAGGGGAGCAGCGATACCCCCAGCCTCCAGGCTCTAAGGAGAGAGACTGAAATGCAAACTTCTCTGTTCTAAATACCTGTGTTAGTGATTAGGAGAGCAGGTGAGGGAGTACTAGATCCATTGTAATCTGTAGTCTGGATTTTCCATCCAGCTGCCTGAGTTAATGTGAAGCTGTGGAATGGATCATTTTTAACTATTCCTGCACTTTCTGACCTAAAATGCTAACATTGCCTAACATCTTTGGACTATGTCACAATATATATATATATATATATATATATATATATATATATATATATATATATATATATATATATATATATATACACATATACATATACATATATATATATATATATATATATATATATATATATATATATATATATATATATAGCAACTGTAAATATTCCTGTATATTCATTTGCATGTCTTAGACAGGTCTGCAACCCTGACTTTCACCATTATCACCCAGCAAACAGCACTTCCACTGCAGCAAGGGATTCTGGGAAATGACATGCAAATGAGCACACAGTGCCACTTTTTATCTCATGCTCACATTACATGAGCAACCCTTAGTCAATGCATGCTGCTTAAAACACAGATTTTAAGCAAGGACTTGGGAGATGCAAAGTCAGTTAACCCACTCACAGACATGTTTCAACCTTGATGGCTATCATCAGTGTGAGGTTGGCTTGCTGACATTTGCTCAAATGAGATAAGAGTAGGTAATCACCACGACTATTAAGGTTATGGTGGGTAAAAAAAGTGACTAAAACCCTCCACAGTAAAGCATAAAGCAACTGTATATATATATATATATATATATATATATATATATATATATATATATATATATATATATATATATATATATATATATATATATATATATACAAAACAAAGAAGGAGAGTGCAGGCTCCATAGCGTGATTGAGTAAAAATAAAACAATTTGTTGACTCCAATCAAATCCAATTACTCACAAATATAGCTGGTAAAAGTGCAATATGGACAGATTAAGGATCATTCCTAGGGTACCGGGTGGAGACCGGCATTGGGAACACCGCTTTCAGGCTGGTCTGATGACGTGTTTCCTCTTCCGATCACGAGGTGCATAATTGTACTGCTACCTTAGTTGAATTGTACAGATACCTATTATATGAAAGACAATCTCAACTTGTTGTCACTTAAATGTCATGGTAGTGCTGCCCGCAGACCAGACACATCCCTGTACTGAAGTGGGACGTTAATAACAAGCACCCGCAGCAGAGGAAGCGTGTCCGGAGTGTGGTAGTTTGCGTAGACAGGCCAGGAGACTAGTATGGTATAGTGGTTCCTGTCGTGTCCGGAGTGAGAGTATTCGTAGTGGATGCCAATGCCGAAGGTCGAGGAAAGGAGAGTTCCGGATAGTAGAAGGCCAAGCCTAGGTCGAGGGCGGAGGGAAACAGCGTAGTGATGAGGATGCCGGGGTCGAGAGCCAGGAGATGAGTCGTAAGCCAAGCCGGGTCAAAACCTAAGAATCACAAACACAAGCCAGAGAGAGAATCCACAGCAGGTAAGCTGAGGCTATGCAGAGCAATGTCTCCATGGAAGGACTGGGGTAATAAAGGTGGGAGAGCCAATCAGAGAGGTAGGTGGAGTGAGGGTGTGCCGTGGAGCATGAGCCGATAGTTGTGCGCTGTGATGTTGAAGCGGCATTAGATGGGAAGCAGGGGGGTGTGAGTATAGCTGGAGAAAGTGCCGGGGCGTGATTAAACTGCTTGTGCAGTGAATAAATTATTTCCGGGTGAACGCGCAGTGTAATACCGTCCTGCGCGCGTCCCGGCCAAGATGGCGGCCGCGTGTGGGAGCTTCGGCTGAGATGGAGCCTGGCAGCAGAGAGGGTAAAGCCGAGAGGAGGAGGGTGCAGGAGCAGTCCCCGATCAGGTAAGGAGTGGATGAGAGAACCCTGCTTCCTTACAGTAAATTATTACTTTACAAATTTCATGCCAAAAAATCAAGGCAAAAAATTAAAAATACTCTTATAAGTGAAGTTGAACTCATACACAGGAGTAATCTTGTATCCCTCCTTGACGATAATGAAATCACTTGAGCAATGAAGAAGGTCCCTTCACAAATTTAAAACCAAAGAGCAAATTCACACCATTTATGATGACTTGTCCACAGGTTGAAGTATTTACAGACCTTTTCAAGACCTGGAAAAAATTAAACCAATTTGGTGCTTAAAGAATAATATCACTAAGGGAGAAAGATCTGCTCCAAGGGATCTAATGCCTAATCAAGACATAGTAATTAAACCTTCCGACAAAGGCAGTAACAGCATCATACTTAACACCGACAAATACATCAGAGAGAATAAGCGCATTCTAAAAGATAAGAACAG
Source organism: Ascaphus truei (assembly GCF_040206685.1). NCBI lineage: Eukaryota > Metazoa > Chordata > Amphibia > Anura > Ascaphidae > Ascaphus > Ascaphus truei. The sequence goes on from NC_134492.1 coordinate 53,314,681, forward strand.
CTACCACATTTTAGAACATGACCCAACTATCAAATTTAAGAATGAATTACATATGTTACTGAGAAACTTTTGACGGTAAACTTATAGACACAAAAGAGTTTGAATTCATGACTGTCAAATCACCAACAACGGAAACTTTTTATACGCTGCCAAAAATACATAAAGATCAACAAAAAACCCTGGCATAATGATAGTATCGGGCAATAACAACTTGATGGAAAATAGCAGAATCTATTTAGATAAAATATTACATCCATTTGTTATTTCTCTACCTTATTATATTCAGGATACAAAAGACACGCACCTCAAACTGAACGGCATCCATACGGACAAAGAACACACCTTGTCACTTTGGACGTGGGATCCTTATATTCAAGTATAATACACACAAATGGGCTAATAGCCTGCAGACATTTTCTGTCTACTAAACATTGTGGTTACCAACTACATAATGAGTTTGTTATGGATTTATTACAGTTTGTCCTTAGACATAATTACTTTCTATTCGGTGGCACATACTACTACCAGACCCCGGGTATAGCGATGGGCACATCATGTGCTCCAACTTATGCCGATCTGTACCTGGGCTGGTGGGAGTATCAATATGTGTTTGTCGAAGAGCTTCAGAAGTATACAGATCACATTGAATTATGGCTAGGATTCAGTGATGACATCCTGCTCATCTGGAATGGTCCAGAATTAATTCTCAGTTAATTTGTTGCAATATTAAACCAAAACAACTTAAATTTAAAATTAACATCTGACTACAGCATGAAAGAGATTACCTTTCTAGATATGAGAATCAGCAAAGATGATAACAACGAGATTCAGACCACAGTATCGCAAAAAACAGTGTTCGCAAAAAAACTGCCACAACAGCTTATTGACCGCTACTAGCCAACACCCACCGTCTTTACTAAAAGGGTTCCTGACAGGACAATGTTTGCGCCTTAGACGCAACTGTTCAACTAAAAATGAATTTCAGAAACAAGCTCTTGATTTAAAAGAACGATTTCTTAATCACGGTTATCCTTTAGCAAATTTGAAATGTGCCTACAATCGGGTGTTTAGCAGTGATAGAGATTTACTTCTGTCACCGAACATTAAATCAGCCATCACAGAAATTCGTTGCATAGGCACTTACAACTACAGATGGAAGCACATCAAGTCCATCTTTGCTAAACACTGGCATATCCTTAAGCCGACGAAGATCAGTCCAAAGTACTTAAGGATACCCCAAGTATCACAAGAAGATGGTCAAAAGACTAATGTGACGAGCTAATGCATAGCCACTTCCAACGTAAGCCTATGACAGCTTGGCTGACTTCTTCACTGAAAGGCACATATCAATGTAAAAACTGTAACGTTTTATAAAAACAAGAGAGTAACTGAAATATACAATTACCCTCCAAAAAGAAGCACATTTGATGGTGCACTCAAAGGCAGTTTAGACTTAACTTTTAATGATATAAAAAGAATATGTCTATACATGCTTATAATGATATTAAAGTGTATATGTCTAAAATAAACAAATAAAATACAGGAAATGAACAGTGTCCGTGTGTCAATTTTGTTGGTGTTAAAGACCTGATATCTATTTGGATGATCATATAAAAACAATATAGAGCTCAATACAATGCACATGCACGTAGATAATGTACACTCGTCATTCACTGTGTATGAATAATCTGTGTTTGGCAGACATGAGGTATGGACGGCAGAGAGAACTGTGATAACTAGCTAAATATAAAAGCCATGAGGAGCATGGCGCAGCTTCAACATCACTGCATAATATTATTGCTAATCTAATCCAATTGCACAGCTCCCCATAGTGTGACAGTCAATGCAAAACTGAAGCATGCAGATGACATAAGTGCATTTACCACTGTGTCGAATTGATCTCTAATGAATGAACATAGTCATGTGTGCATACAGATTATAATAAATTGTGATAACAATCTAAGTATAAAAGCCATGAGAAGCATGACACAGCTCCAACATCACTGCACAGTATTAATGCTCATCCAATTCAAATATACAATTAGCCACAGTGTGTGAAACTGAATAATCGCAAGCAATCAAATATGGTAAGTGAATCCATAGATGTATGGAAATAACTTGTTGCTGAATGCAAATGGATAATAAAACCAAGGTTAAGCTATGTACAGTAGATGAAAAAAACCATATGAGAAGGTATATTTAACACAAACCTTGAAACTACTCCATATTAAATATAAATCCAAGCAGCAGCTTGTATATACATGACTTCTAAACCCCTTTACTGCCAAATACAATCTCTCTGTGTAAAATACAAACACCGAAGGACCATTTAACGGAACCAGCGAAACAGGGTAGGTAGAGTGTGGGTTAAAGACAATGTATCAATAATGCCAGTTAGCCGTAATGTGATTATTGCACACAGCAATGCAATACAAAGTATCACAGAAATACCTGTATGCGGAAAGACACAGACACAAGGTACTTCCCTGTAGTGATGTAAGCATGTTGTACGCCCTACGCAGGCAGGCCTACCGGGCAGGTTAGTAAGTAGAGGATGCTTACAGTGATTTAAATAATGTTTGCTTTGCCATGGCTACCAAGCGCCAATCAATGAAGTGATGTCAAAGCGCTTGTGTAGCCAATGAAAAGCTGTAATACATTGGTATCATGTGCAGTCCTCTGAACACGGTATGTAGACACATATAAATGTAAATAGACAGATTGTTGGTACTGATAAACTATGTTACAGAATCCTTGAAATATAATGCTATTACTGGGGTATAAGAGTACTTGTCTGAGGTTATGGCAGTTCTGCTCTAAAATCCAGTTTTTGGCAGATGTGCAGAATCGATATATATGGATATAATAGAGTGAGTACTGTAACTAATGAGCTGATAAAATTGCAAAGAAACCAGGATTGACATACTCATATGCCTCAGATGAACGGAGTATATGTGAACCCTCATTGAGTCCTCCTAGACTCAGTGTCTTAAGCCTATAGATCCACTCAGACTCCTGCCTGAGAAGTTTGTTGTTTAAGTCTCCTCCTCTAATATTGCCAATAAGGTGGTCTGTGCCTATAAAGGTCAAGCATTTGACATCACCAGTATGAACCAAATTTACATGGCGTGCCACTGGGGTATCCTGTTCATTGGCAACGGAGTTCACATGCTCAAGAACAAGGCATCGAAATGCTCTGATCGTTTTGTTAACATAGCATAAACCACAGCTGCAGATGATGAGGTACACAACATAAGTTGTGTAAGTTTTATAATTAATAAAATGTATTATCTCATATTGTTTGGAGTTTTCTGTACTATAAAACATTTTAGTTGACTTGATGAATTTGCACGCTTTGCAACTTTTACATTGATAAGGCCTTACTGTAAGTGTAAATGTTAGCCAGGTGGTTGTAGGCTACCTTTGAAAATGGCTATGAACCAAGTCAATGTGTAGATTTTTATAGCATCTACTAGTAATGCTTGGTGTATGATGGAGTATTTTGGCCACATCATCATTGGATCTTAAGATGTGCCAATGTTTTGCAAAGATGGATTTGATGGACTTCCAACAGTAATTGTACGTTCCTATGCCACGAATCTCCAATTTTGGGGATTTTACATTGGGGAGAAGAAGTGTGTTCCTGTTGCTATTGAGTGCGCGGTTAAAGGCACGTTTTAAATTGCCCTGAGTGTAACCGCGATCTAGGAGTCATTGTCTTAAGTCCTGGGCCTGTTTGCAGAATTCTTGCTTGCTAGAGTAATTGCATCTGAGTCGCAAATATTGGCCTGTGAGTCTACCCCTAATTAAAGATGGTGGATGCAGACTTGCATTCGAGTAAACTGTTAGTTGCAGGTTTTTTTTTTACGAAATACAATTGTCTGTTTTTTGTTATTCTCATCCTTACTGATTTTCAAGTCTAAATATGTAATTTCATTAATGATGTAGTCAGATGTAAATCTTAAATTTAAATTGTTGGCATTCAGTAGTGTTAAGGAATTCCTTAAGCAGTGCTTCTGGACCATTCCAAATGAGGAGAATGTCGTCTATAAATCTTAGCCATATTTCAGAATGAACAGAAAATTTGAGAAGGTCTTCAATGAATACAAAATTTTCCTCCCACCATCCCAGGAACAGATTAGCATATGTGGGTGCACATGATGTGCCCATAGCTGTGCCCTGGGTCTGGTGGTAGATGGTCCCGTCAAAAAGAAAATAATAGTGGATAAGGACAAATTGGAGTAATTCCATCATAAAAGTATTATGTTGAGTAAAACCGCAATTTTTGGTGGACAGAAAAATATCACAGGCTACCAAGTGTGTATAGTGCTCGAATATAGAGCTTCAACGTCAAGTGTTACTAGTAATGTATTACGGTTAGTTGTAATATCATTCAATCTCAAAAGATTACCTTTGGTATCTTTGACATAAGATGGCAATGATGTTACGAATGGACGTAAAATTTTGTCCAAATATGCACTACTGTTTTCCGTAAGATTGTTGTTACCCAAAACAATTGGGTGGCCTGGAAGATTTTGTTGATTTTTGTGGATTTTTGGGAGTGTGTAGAATGTAGCAATGGCTGGTGTTCTTACATTCATGAATTCAGACTCCTTTTTATCCAAAAAACTTTTTAGTATAGACTGAAGTTCAGCCTTAATTTAAGTGTTGGGTCACAATCTAAAATGGGGTAGCTGGTTTTATCTCTCAAAATCCTATTGTTCTCTTTGATGTAAACATTGGTGTCCATTACAACAATGTTCCCACCCTTATCCAATGGTTTTATTGTTATTTCCTTATTTGACGTTAGCGCTTTAAGAACAATATTTTGAGCCTTGGAAATATTGTTCATTGGTGGGTAGCTGGGTTGTAGTCTTTCAAGATCTTGTGTGACGAGATCTGTAAACACCTCAACCTGAGGGCAGACCACCATTAATGGTGTAAATTAACTTTTAAGTCTTAAGTTAGGGAATGGGCCTGTTAGGGAAGTGTTAGTCCTCTCATTGTCATCAAGAAGAGATGTAAGGGAATCCATGTTCAATGGATCTTGTGCTGTAATACCTACAGTATCTAATTGACGTCTAGATTTGATTGCATGATATTTATGAAGTAGAAGCTTGCGTGAAAACAAATTGAGATCTTTAACCCTTTCAAAAAATCTGAAGTCCTTGGTAGGTGAAAAGGACAATCCATTCTCTAACACAGAAATATGATGTATATTCAGGGCCTCATGAAGTAAGCCACTTATCGCCAGCTTCCCGCCAAAAAAGCCTACTGCGATTCAGTAAGCCCCGATAAGCTGGCGATAAGAGCAAAAATCGCAGGGTTTTTTTGTCGAAAAAAAATCGGAAGACGCGCGGCGATAAGCCACTTTTCGCTACTGATCGACAGTTTTTCAAACACGCTCAAATCTATATGCCCTGATCAGCTTATCATTGCTAATCGCCACTTTGTAATTGAGATTTCTTCTCTAAATCGTCCCGCCACAAAAAGTTGGCAAGAAGGTGGGAAGAAGCTGGAGATGGGCGACGAGAGGGGACTTAAAAAAAAATGCATGTTGCCTGCATTGGATTGATGCCGGATCTCCGGAGCTTATATCCATTAATATCAGTACCGGAGACCCCCGGCATGAATCAGATGCATGAAAAATGCATTTACAGGCAACTTCATTACCTTAGAAGCTAACCGCTAAGGCAATGAAGGGGTTAAACACCTGTGCCAGGCTTATTGTGTGTAGCGGGGGTGGGTGAAGGTGGTATTTGGCCCTTGGTGGGTGTTTAGGACTTGCGGGGGGGGGGGGTTGCGCTTGGACTTAACCCCTTCATTACCTTAGCGGTTAATACTGCTAAGGTAATGAAGGGGTTAACCCCTCCAGCTACCCACCCGGTAGCCTAAACACCCATCCTTGGGGCTAATACCCCCTTCACCCACCCCCCTACCCACAATACAAAAAAATACACATAACAGCCCTACTACCAACCTCCTATGCCCCCTATAACCATTACAATATCTAATAAACACCAATACACAACCCACCCCCTCTACCCACACATACTGTAAAACCATGATTTATTTTTTTACACACACAATTAATACCCCAGTCCAGCGAGGGTCCCCGAGTGGTCCCAACCGGTGTCCGCAGGCCCCACAGTGCACCCAGGAAGGTATCCACGGGTGTCTGTGGACCTTTGGTTAGTCCCCACTAGGCTCCGTGGGCCTCCAGCTGGTCCCTGCGGGCCCCAATGGGATGGTCCCCGTAGTTGTCTGGGGGTCCCCGGGTAATCCCCAAATGTGTCTGGAGGCCCTCAGGTGGTTCCCACAGGGGTCTGGGGGATCTTGGGTTGTTCCGATGGGGGCTTGGGGGCCCTTGGGTGGTCCCTGCAGGTCCACGGTTCTTTCCCGCAGGTGTGCGTGGGTCCTCAGGTGGTCCCCTTGGCCATCCGGGGTCCTTGGATGGTAGCCATGGGCGTCCAGGGGTCCTCGAGTGGTTCCGTGGGTCCCCACTGGCCTGCGGTACCAATCCTGTATTTTAAAAACTAAAACATGGCCTACATTTCAATAAATACAGCCCCCCCACCAACCAAACAGATACAGTACAGTAATGTGCAAAATTACTATTATCCAGATATGGATAATAGATTATTTGCCCATTATTAAACACAACATTAGCCATGCTGCATAAATAAAGTGAATAAAAACAGTTTTGCTTACCCCTGGCAATGTGAAGTTCATCCTCATCAGCTTACTGCAGGGCCATGTCCTCCGATGTCAGCAAGAATACATAATTAATACAATTTAAGGTCCCCAAGCCCCTTAATCACCTTAGCGGTTATTAACCGCTATAGTAATTAAGGGATTAACCCACCCTGCCCTGCTACCCACCCAAGAGGCCTAACCACCCACCCCAGACCCACTATACCCACCCTCAACCATTCATTGGTACAGTGGGTACATCATGCTCATATAATATGGGCATGATTTCCCACTATAGCAAGAAATGGTGAAGGAATAATAAAACAGGACAAAATAAAACACATAACATTGCCAAATAAAACGCAGCACATAGCCAACTAAATACATAACAAATGGCAATAAAACAATTGAATGGCACAGTGGGTAGATCATGTCCATATAATATTAGCAAGATTTAACACTATGCCAGTCAATGGTCAACTTTAAAAAAAAAATTACAAACAATCTCCTATGCATTCCAAACAATCACAAAATAAAAACAAATTAAGAAGTAAACACAACAAAATTAACACTAATCAATTAATCAAATCCAAAATAAAGACCAGAATAAACAATTAAAACACCAAAACAAAACCATGAATAAATAAAATAAATATTCAAATAAACTGCATTATTATAAAACAAAAGTCACAAAATAATCCAACATTAAAAAGCAAACACCAATCAAAAGCCAGAAATAAACAAATTAAAACACCACCAAAAACGCCAGCATACTAAATACAAACACTAAATAAAGAGCATAATAATAATAAAAAAATTACCCATATACATGTAAAATACATAAAAGCAAGCATTTGTCAAAACAACCATTGCTTGTCCCTGTATGTATTTATTTATGTATATATCCATAAAGAGACATACATACATACAGTGGCAATGAATGGGCTTTAAAAAAAATACAATCACAATAAAAATAAAATAAAAAACCTGTAAAATAAAAATAACATACATTCAATATTTTTCCTTACCTTTAGATGTCTTCACCTTCCGATTCCCGTGGTCACCACATGCTCTCGATTCAATCCACAATCCGGAACAGCAACGGCCCACAGGTAAAAAAAATCCAAAATCCCTTTCTTCTTTCTTTCTTTTCTTCTGTAAATTATAATCCCTTTTCTTCACTTTCGGGGTCTTCTAGGGTTTTAATCTGTATCTTCTTCTTCATCTGTATCTTCCGAAGGTACGCCCTTGTACTCCAATTGGAGGAGGAGGTTCTTCCTCCTCGGCTTCTTGCCATAAAATGAGGCTGCATAGTCTTTTATAGGCCTACATCACCACATTTTCAGCAAATGGTTCCCACGGCTCTGATTGGCCAGTGAAAACCATATGCAGTTTTTTTTTGGTGACGTCATGTAAAGGAAATGAAGCCAGCCAATCAGAATGGCTGTGCTTCATTTCCCTTTAAGAAGGGGAAAAAGCTTCTTAGAAGTGAGTGAGAATGGATTTATAAATTAAAAACATTGAGCCCTTTTGGACGTATTGAAGGATTCACATATACTTCTTTTATCTAAAATCCAATCGGATTAGTAGATCTGTGATATCAACTATTGGATAATAAACTGAAACATGATGAGATGAATTTGTTAAAAATATTTGATTAACAGAAAACAACAACAACATGTTCTAAGATCACCACCACTGCAATCATCTTGAATAAGGTTTATTTTTGGCTAACGATTAGGTGGCAGATGCCTCTGTGGATTTTAGTTTGCTTAAAATCTCCTTGGTCTAGTCAGGATGTGAGCATTGCACAGTGTAAAATCGGCACGTAATATCCTCTATCACCATGACACAGACAGTCACTCTATGATCACAGTTTGTTCCACTGTGAGATATAAACATCATACAATTTGTTTTTAAATCATTTTATTGGAGTCAAAAAATTGTTTTATTTTTACAGAATCTGGCTATGGATCTTGCGCTCTCCTTCTTTGGCTGCGGCCCCGCTAGCGCTGACGCTCAAAGCATGCGTGGCGGGTGTCCTGCGTGGCGGGTGTCCGGCGTCTGCTCGCGTGCGGGGGGGTGGGGGGGAGGAGTGGGACGGCATTGCAGAATATTGAGCGAGCGGGTAAGTATAAAAATGTTATTTATCGCGTGTGTGCCCGCAAATACGCGGGCGCGGATCGCGTGAGCGGGGATTGCATATATATATGCAAGTCACCTCGCCAAGCACCGCCCGCTCAGCATGCTCAGTGCCAGCGGGGCCGCAGCCTTTGTTTGGAAGATTGTGTGGTGGATTTGGTGTAGTCCTGTGAAGAGCTGCCTGGAGTCTCCAGTTTTTATTCATTTTTTGACTTTCATTCCAGTATTTTATTTTACCATTTCTGGTTCTTTTTTGGTCATATGGTTTCTGTTATCCTATTGTATAAATATATATATATATATATATATATATATATATATATATATATATATATATATATATATATATACAAAAACACAAAAAAGAAAGCGCCCGATCCTAGTGCAATATGTCCAAAAAAATTCACATTTATTTCCCTAAAAAAATCCAACAAAATGCTAACTCACAAACAACAGATTAAAACAAGCGTTTTATGAGATATACTCATCCACCGGACGAGGATACAGCTACTCAGCTCACTCCATGTCATCACCGCATGGATCTGCAGGGCTCCACTGGGTCTCCGTTCAGCAGGAACTCAGGAAGCGACACTGTGGTTCAGATAGTCTTCTGGAAACAAGGCTGGTGTAAGACAAGTTCCGGGTACAAATGTGTACCGTATCTGAGCTGGAAAATAGTTGCCTCTTTCATAAATTGAATCCAAGATGCAGAAGGTAAGTGTCCACTTCAGCAACGCAACATACACCCTACGCGTTTCTTCACATTACGTGATTTCATCAGGGGATGGATCTAGGATGTAGCATCATTAGTATATATAGATAAAACAGTCCAATCCGAAGAATCTAGCTAATTAATTTGATTAGTACCAGTTGAGGAAGACTCATTTTACATAACCCTTTGTATACCATACAAAGATCATGCTAGTGGGTTCACAGCAATATAATGTGACAAACAATGAATGACAAATACAGAAATATACATTAAATAAAAAATATATAAATAAAACCTATCGTTATATAACCAGTCAAATAAAGGCAAAAATATATATATATATAACAAATATAAAGATATGGAAAGAGTGTAATAATGACTCCATAGTGTTTGTATGGAATCTATATAAAAACTCTCCCTCTCTCTCATGTGTTTGAATGTAACTAAGCAATATCTATTTAGTCTGTGATAAATTACATTGCTGTTAAACACAGAGCTATATAAAGGTACAGTATATATAAAAAAGGAAAACCTCTTTAGTAAAATGAATATAAAAAATAAAAATGAAAAATAAAAAACTGTGAAATATTTAGATGAAAAACTGGTTCCAAGAGGTTTAAGAATTAACAAAAAACCTACTTTTGAAACTGATGATCAGTTTAAATTAAATTGGAACCAGACTTTAGAAAACTGTTCCTTTTCTTTAATTCGACTTCTTATAACATACCATGAAGTAAAGTTGATAACTATTGCAAAGGAAATTGAGGAAGTACAAGAAACCCTCACTCCATTTGTGGAGAGTGAAGAATTTAAAGAATTGGACAGTTTGGTTGACAAAAGAGTACTTATATATGAGGAGGTGTCAGGGTCAGGAGGAAATTTTGGAACGTAAGGATAACAAATTTGAAAGAGATATTAATGATTACGCCACAGATAGAGTGAGAGATTGGAGGCGTAACAAAAGGGATGGTTCTTATCATCACACTCCACATAGGCAGGGACGTAAATCAAGTAAGGAAAGAGATAAAAGCAAGGAATCAAGTTATACTAACACCTCCAAACCCAAAGTTTTTAAACACTTTGCAAGGGCTAGTAATAGTACGAATTCTAATTATATATCTCCTAAACCTATTGTAATAGAGAACAAATTTGAGGTTCTATGTGAGGAACTATCCTCTGCAACTATTGGCCCTGAATCTAAAGATAAAGGTCATACCAGTGGGGCTATACCTAAATCATTACCCAAAGATTTGAGTAGACCATTTAATAGCTCAAAAAACCCCACATCTCATACTGCTTCTTTTTTAGAGCTGTTGAGTCAACACGAAGTAACGGAGAAAGGGAAGACCTACTCACTATGGGACAAAACGTCACAGTCGAACATCAACCGCAGAAAAAGAAGCAGCGAGGAAGGAGATCAAGGCGGCAGCAGCAAAGAAAGGAGGCAAGCAGACCGAGGGTTTTGATGCCGGAGAGTCATGGTATTTTTAATTTGTCCAGCTTTATACTATCAGCCCACCATACATTGTTGTTGGCTAAGGGACTATCTTTTGCACCTAGTAGCACACCTGAGAAATGTAGTCTTTTTGTAGATCTGAATAGGTATGTAAGAAAGATAACCCTCATGAGACATTTTGCAATGAAAAACAAAGAAAAAGAAATCATTTTTAATACACAGGAATTAAACTATATCAAAATTATGACATCGCAAATGTCAGGCACCACACAAATGAGTGGATACGAGTTGTCATTGGATGTTGGTATCTTGGATGTTCCTATGGTGCCACAACCAGATTGTGACTATTTTTCACAATATTCCACACAGAATCTGGGTACTGAGGATTTCGTTCCTATGGTGCAAAAACAAAACGTGGATTGTGTTTCACAATATTCTACACAACTGTCAACAGGAGTTTTGAATCCTCCATTGGCATTAAATCTAGGAAGTCTAACTATAGATAATCCATTGCGAAATGAAAATACATACGAAATGAATACACCTAAAATTGTACATTCTCCCTTTATTCCCAAATCAACTTTTTTCCCTTACCACTCTAAAGGTGGTTTTATAGACACATTCTATACTTTAGTTCTAAGGGATTTCGAAAAATTATGCACAAATGTACCCACCTTACAGAGAAAAAATCTACATAAAAATGAGTTACGTGCTTTAAAAGAACTTAGTCAACAAAGTGACATAATTATTAGACAAGCGGATAAAGGAGGAGGAATCGTATTGCAGAATAGGGAAGATTATGTGGCGGAAGCCTACCGCCTTCTAGATGATAATGCATTCTACATTGTTTTGGATCAGGATCCAATACTAGATTACCAAAAACAGTTTCAATTACTACTATTGGAGGCACAGTCCCTAAGCATAATTGATAAAATGGAATTTGATTTTTTGTTTAAACGACATCCTAGAACACCGGTATTCTACCATTTACCAAAAATCCATAAGGACCTGATAACACCACCGGGCAGACCGATTGTGTCGGGGGTGGAGTCGATGACGTCCAGCGTGTCACAGTATGTAGATTATTATCTACAGCCAATTGTGGCAAAACAAAGATCTTATATTAGGGACACGCTGCACGTCATTGACTCCATCTCTGAAATTCCATGGAAGTCCACATACATCTGGGCCACATGTGATGTGGCCTCTCTATACACGTGCATAGATCACGAAAAAGGAATACAATCGGTCAGATATTTTTTGCAGATGGAGACAAAACTGGACATCATTCAAAGAGATTTTATTACAAAAGCTATACGGTTTATTTTGGAACATAATTATTTTTTATTTGAGGACAAATATTATTTACAGGTCTGTGGTACGGCCATGGGCCCCAGGTTTGCCCCCAGCTATGCGAACCTATACATGGGGCTGTGGGAGAGCACCCATGTGTGGGGGAATGCTAGGCTGGGGGCTGGACTGGTGTTCTATGGCCGCTACATAGACGATCTTTTGTTTATTTGGGATGGAGAGGAACAAGAACTAATAGATATTTTTCAAACTTTCAACATCAATAATATGGGACTAAAATTCACATTTGAAGTTAATGAACACACACATAATCAATTTTCTCGACTTAGTTTTGAGTGTAAATTTGGAAAATAAAATCATAACTAAAACTTTTTTTTAAAAAGTAGCCACCAACAGTTACCTACATAACACGAGCAACCATTATAAGAGCTGGTTGGAAAATATCCCCAGGGGCCAGCTTCTCAGAGTCAGGAGAAACTGTTCCCTTGACTCTGATTATATGATCCAGGGGGCTAGTCTCGTTGATAGATTTGTGGCCAAAGGATACAATAGGGCCACTGTGACAGATACTTTTAGGCAAATAGGGCTACTTGACAGGAAAGAACTGTTGGAGAAATCAAAATTAAAAATTAAAGATAGAAGTAGTAAGTGTATTGATACAACAACTAACAACTATAAATCTCCGTGCTTTATTACTCAATATAATTGTGCTCACTCCAAGATTAAGTCTATTTTGAATTCTCATTGGAACATCTTGCTAAACGATCCCATTATTGGTAACAGATTACCTTCCAGGACGCCAGTCGTGTTTCAAAAAGCTAGGAATATTAAATCCCAATTGGCACCCAGTAGACTAAAGGCCGCTGATCAAAAATTGATTAAAAATAAACAACCATCCAACGGCAATTTTCTTTGTAAGCGTGCAAGATGTCTAACATGCAAGCATCTGAAAACATCAAATTCCATCTCATCTCATTCCAATGGTTCTTCACACTTAGTCAAAGGACACATCGATTGTCTAACCTCCTTTGTGGTCTATGCCATTTCATGCCCATGTGGTATTCAGTATATCGGAAGAACTGCACGCCCCCAAAGTACACGGTTCCTAGAACATCGGAGAAACATTCTACATGGGTTACAAACTCACAGCTTGTCTCGCCATTATCTATCCAAACACAATCAGGATCCTACATCATTGGCAGTTATGGGTATTGAAGTCATTAATCCCAATTTACTAAATGGAGATAGGCATAAACTTCTCAACTTATGGGAGACCTATTGGATTTATGTTTTGGGGACTTTGGCTCCAGATGGCCTAAACGACTGCATTGATATTAGTACAGTAGTGTAGCTGGCGATGGTAGCCATAAGTGTTGACATGACATAGAGGTCTGGTTTGGACATGTTCACATGTCCCCTCTGTGTCAGTCTCGTGAGGGTCTCATCTTGCACATCTATTCAGTATCAATATATATTTTTATGTCACTTACACTATTCATGTATATATATAAATAGATTATCTCTTCACCATATATTCATTTTATTGGCACTTCTTATAATTTTATAATACATGTTAATTTATAGTCACACTTATCCTTCACATATTTAATATCACATCATTAATTATACACATTACATATATATTTTTAACTTCATTTTTAATATATAAGCACCACTACTATAGTCTCTTCCAGCATCTATGGGTTGAGTGGACTGTTTAGTATAGTCTGGATTTATTTTAATTTACTTTTGATCTCGGATACAAACCCTCGGTTCATTTACCTCTTTCTTTCCCTGTCCGCCCCCCTCCCTCCCCCCTTCCCTGTTTGACCACTTTTATCATATACTAGTGGATTATACTTATATCCCCTTTTATCTCTTTTCATTACCTGTATTTTCGGGTTTTTGACATCCATACATTCATGTGATCTCACTACTTGACCATCATCTATACTAGATGATATATTTAGTCCCTTTCTGCAATAATGGTCTCTCTATCATTTGACAGATTTACGTAAACCATCTGTCTATCTTATCCTTATACTAATTTGGTTCTCTCATACGAGCCCCTCTCAAATGAATAGTATTTATTGTCATCTAGTTATTTTAATCTATATTTGAGTTGACCAAATTGGACAATTTGTTCTAATCTACATCTACTACGAAATACAAATGTCTGTTATATGAAAATATTCTTTGCATTATATATTCATACATTTTTTAATATATAAATGTTGTGTTTATATACATGTTTGTATTTCATTCTAGTCCTCCTTCCCCCTTTCCTTTTCTCTCTCTCTCATTTTTGCATGTTGCTGCTTTTAAATAGTTTTGCCATTGTTATTTTTTTATTTTTCATTTTTATTTTTTATATTCATTTTACTAGAGAGGTTTTCCTTTTTTATATATACTGTACCTTTATATAGCTCTGTGTTTAACAGCAATGTAATTTATCACAGACTAAATAGATATTGCTTAGTTACATTCAAACACATGAGAGAGAGGGAGAGTTTTTATATAGATTCCATACAAACACTATGGAGTCATTATTACACTCTTTCCATATCTTTATATTTGTTATATATATATATATATATTTTTTTGCCTTTATTTGACTGGTTATATAACGATAGGTTTTATTTATATATTTTTTATTTAATGTATATTTCTGTATTTGTCATTCATTGTTTGTCACATTATATTGCTGTGAACCCATTAGCATGATCTTTGTATGGTATACAAAGGGTTATGTAACATGAGTCTTCCTCAACTGGTACTAATCAAATTAATTAGCTAGATTCTTCTGATTGGACTGTTTTATCTATATATACTAATGATGCTACATCCTAGATCCATCCCCTGATGAAATCACGTAATGTGAAGAAACGCGTAGGGTGTATGTTGCGTTGCTGAAGTGGACACTTACCTTCTGCATCTTGGATTCAATTTATGAAAGAGGCAACTATTTTCCAGCTCAGACACAGTACACATTTGTACCCGGAACTTGTCTTACACCAGCCATGTTTCCGGAGGACTATCTGAACCACAGTGTCGCTTCCTGAGTTCCTGCTGAACGGAGACCCAGTGGAGCCCTGCAGATTCATGCGGTGACGACACGGAGTGAGCTGAGTAGCTGTATCCTCGTCCGGTGCTTGAATATATCTCATAAAACGCTTGTTTTAATCTGTTGTTTGTGAGTTAGCATTTTGTTGGATTTTTTTAGGGAAATAAATGTGATTTTTTTTGGACATATTGCACTAGAATCGGGCGCTTTCTTTTTTGTGTTATTGTACAGATTGGCTTGGAATTCGTTGGTTCCCCGTGGAAAGCAGCATATTCCTGGTTGCAGCAAGATCTTACCACTGATCCATACACTTTGTACTTTTTTCATCAGTTTATGCATTTGTATTTATCATTTATTTTTTGCCCCACTTTGTTCTGTTTTCTGTTTTTCCCTTAACCCATCCATTGGTGGTATATGCTACTCCTTTCAGTTTCATATATCACAGCAACATATAGACATACATTTATTATTTTTTATTTATTTTAAGTTTTTTATTACTTTATATATATTTTCATAATATTTAATAATTTAAAAAAAAAAATTTGGATCTTTCTTGTCACATCATCTGATTGGTATCCAACACACCTCACAAAAATTGGTTTATATAGTTGTTGGCTGATATACCATTCAGCTGGGGATTGGTTCACATCACAAGGCGCAGTCTTATTTGTATTTCTATATATATATATATATATATATATATATATATATTAGATAAGTTATGGTGGGTGAATAGGATGATGAAAAACCCTACACCGTATAGCATATAGCAAATACAAATGTCACTTGTGAGCACATTCACATGTCTTAGACAGGTCTGCAACCCTGCTTTTCACCATTATCACCTAGCATACAGTGCTTCCACTGCAGCCAGGGATTCTGGGAAATGACATGCAAATGAGCACACTGTGTCACCTTTTGCCTCAAATCCGTTATTACATGGAACCCTTAGACGTTTATGCTGCATTACACAGCTTTTCAGCACAGCCTGGGTTTAGATGCATAGCCAGTAACCCTACTCACAGACAGCTATTTCGACCTTTTGGGTCTCATCAGTGTGAGTCTGGTTATACTGGCTTTGCAATGTTAAGGCTGCGTAGGTTTCACCACGCATTTGTGAAATGAGCACAGTTCATTTATGTTAACTAGCTACAACATGCTTGTTGCTATTGTAAATTGCGTCTCGTTTAATACTTTAATCCCTTGCATTTCTTGTTTTTAAACCGGTTATTCAAAGAAAAAAAAAATAGATTTCACAATGTATAAAATTGGAAGGGGAAATTATGGGGGAAAAATCCAGATGTGGTCACCCTTATCATATAGGTCCTAACATGAGCAATCTTCCATGTGCTTTAAAGCAGCAACACTAAAGTCACCCCTCTTTTTTCTTATTTCTTTTTTGTATATGTAAGTATGTGGCAGTGTATAACTCTACATTCTTACCTAAGCTGGCAATCGTTTGGTGCTCCTGTTATAAATCCGTCAAAATCCTGATTGTGTGCCTAACATAATGGCTGCTTCAGTCAGTGTAACTCAACAGCTACAATGTATCCTTATATCACTATGGTAACATTATCTACTGTTACAGTTTTCAGCTCAAACTGCAGGGAAATTTGGCAACAAATTATCACAAACGGGAAAGTGTTGCAAACATCTGGCACTGCTGGGGAGGTGGGCTACAACCTGCTATAGAAAGAAAAGGACACTTTACAACTCATTAAAACCGGCATTGAGTTGAATAATAATAAAATTAAAACTGCAGTAAGTATTATCTAATATTACAGAACTGATTTATTTATTTAAAAAAAAACATATACAACGTTTTTATGTTTTCACAAAAGTTCCTCGATATTTCACGGAGATCCCTCCCAGAGATGTCAAATGATTAGTTGGGGAGCGGCATCAATTTCATTTGGGCAGAGAATCAACCACTTCAACCACAGTGCTCTAAATACAATATCAGTCAATTGAACTTGGGATTTATAACAATGTATTTAAATATCACACGGTTCCCTATCCAATGCTATGAAGCGGTCTTCCTGTAACCAGAGACCAGTTTAGCTCCCATAAAAGGAAAGGAAATACAGAATTCTGCAGCCTTGGGAAGAAGACACTTGCATAGCATGTTCAGTAAGGCAATGGGTATAAACTCCAGTCCACGAGACCTCCCAACAGGTCAGGTTTTGAGGATATCCAAGTTTCAGCATGAGCCTCTGATTAAGCCACCTGTGCTGAAGCAGGGACTGACTGAGCCATCTGTGCTGAAGCTGAAATATCTTGAAAACCTGAACTGTTTGGGGGTCTCGGGCACTGCAGTTGAGAATCGCTGGAGTACAGAAAGACCATGGCCCTAACCCTACCTACCTACCCTCTCTAATGCTTTGTCACCCACTGCACAATAGCACCTTGAGGTATGGGGTTTGCCCGTCTTATATTTACCATTGTCATGTTCTCTTATCCCTACTATATATAGCATTAATTGAATGCTACACAGAACGCCCAGGGAGTGCCTCAGTGCATGAACTTTTCAAATTCCTTTTGTCAACTTTCCCTGCAAGATTTTAGCAAAAACCATTTGCAGTTTCGCCAAAGAATCATAGCTCGGCCAAAATTTGGAAGCGATTCACCAAGAATGTTCTCCTCCCCAGCACAAACCCAGATCCCAGGCTCGGGATAGGAGTAAGAATCATTCATTGAAATGCTGGAGCGCTTATTCCCGTTGTGTTATATGATTATGTCATGTGTATTGTAAAGCGCTATGTCCCTGGAGAGCACTATATAAATAAAGATATACATACATTTATACATTTGCAAATCACACGGTAATGGGCCGTTTACCTAACTGCGCTGATCCTCCCTGTGAGCACACAGATTAACGCTGCGATATTTAGAACCTTCCAAAAGCCGGCGTTACTCACATCCAGACTCTGATTATCAGAGCATTATTTCTGGGAATAGTCTGCAAGCAATAAAATGAGTATCGGACTTAACCCTTTCATTACAAAACGTTACACGCGTCATACAAAGATATATTAGGGATCATATTAATGTCTGAAACACATTGTAAAGTATATTATGGTCTTTAGTGATTAAAATTATATGTTTGAGTGATCTAATATGGAATATAATGTAATAATGACTGTATTACGTATGGGTGTACAATAATGTATATCCATACATACCTCAACAATAATAATTCATATTTCATTTCTATTAATGTACAGTTAAAATGAATGCAGGATGTCCATAATGTGCAAGGAAAAATAAAGCGCAAATAATATCACAACAGATCAAAGGTAACACAGATGATATACTATCCTTAATGAGTGCAGCTCCTGACGTAGAATTCAAACCACATTCAATCAGCAAACGAAGGAGAAACAGGTGCGCAAATCACATCAGGACATGTAAGAAAGAGTAAAAACACCAAATAGTGCAATATTGTCTTCTTCAGCAAATTAGCTTCAATGCTGGAAGTTCTATAAAATTTGAACTCACGTGTTTAACGTGAAATCAGAGCGTTGTGGTTATTCAAGTTACCAACTTATGTCTCCAGACAGGTATTCAAGATCCACATAGAGAGGGGGAAATTCCAAATACAAAATGAGGGGAAAAGCAAAATAGTATAGTACTGTTTTTAATGTTAAAAACACAAAGTATTCCACTTACATAAGTGCCTTTGTTTGAGAGCATTCAGACCACACTGGGTCACAGGGTCAGACAAAATATTCACAGCAAACAGCATCCGCTCCACGGCCGTCACAGCAGGTACTGGGCTGATTAAAGTTGTCCT
This sequence comes from Ascaphus truei, assembly GCF_040206685.1. Taxonomy (NCBI): domain Eukaryota; kingdom Metazoa; phylum Chordata; class Amphibia; order Anura; family Ascaphidae; genus Ascaphus; species Ascaphus truei. The sequence goes on from NC_134492.1 coordinate 53,333,852, forward strand.
ACACTCCAGATGTCATCAACAAGGGCTCCTTTAGTGGTCACTGATATCACCCAACACGTGTTTCCACTGTAAATCCTTCCTCAGATTAGCCCCTGTGAATATTTTGTCTGACCCTGTGACCCAGTGTGGTCTGAATGCTCTCAAACACAGGCACTTATGTAAGTGGAATACTTTGTGTTTTTAACATTAAAAACAGTACTATACTATTTTGCTTTTCCCCTCTTTTTGTATTTGGAATTTCCCCCCCTCTATGTGATCTGGAGTACCTGGAGACATAAATTGGTAACTTTGAATAACCACAGCGCTCTGATTTCACGTTAAACACGTGAGTGCAAATTTTATAGGATGTCCATAATGCAGGTAACGTAACCATGGGGGTTTTGCTAATAGATGTTATTTCTGCATATGATTAGCTTTAAGGGTCCCCGTTAACTGAAGGTAACATAATGTTATTTGCCCTCATGTAGCGGACTGCTGAGAATCTACCCCATGGATTGTAAGCTCACCAGGGTAGGCACTGTGTCTGTAAAGTTGTACTGCTTACCGCACCCTATGGTGCAATTGTGAAGCACTTTGAAATAAATGCACTATATGAAATAGTTATGATTATTAATACAGATTAGAATAAAGGGTGTTATACAGTAATACAGTGCATCAAACACCCCAGTATGTATTGTGCTTAATAATAATAATAATAATAATAATAACAATAATAATGATTTCATATTTTTACGGAAGCTAATTACAGTGATACAATATGGTTTGTGCAAACCTAGGACACTATGTTCTGCTATTTCCATAAGTCAATCTCCACAATGGTGGCCATCTTTATGGAGCCCCATCAATATTAGTAACATTAACTTGTTAAAGGAATAGAAAACTTTGGGAAGGATCCCCAATGCAGACTTTTATAGAGGTGATCAAGTCAGGTTCAGAACATTACATTCCTAGACAATTGCATTAATATGCTCTTGTTGGCTAGCAGCTATTGTAAATGACTCTATAACACACACCTCTTTTCATATTTTAACACCTTGTATTTCTTCATTTAGAAGCAGTTATACTGTGGGGAAAGAATCACAATTGACAATGTATAAAATATAAAATTAAGAGGGTAACACTGGGCAGGAATAAATGCCGATGTCAAAAAAATAAAATAAGAAGTGTTTTATGAAGTAGTTATTTATATTAACACACTTTGGAATAAAGTGCCTAAATTAAACATCTCGGTATGTATTAAGGAAACTAATCTCTGTTTTAAAGTGCTTTGAATATGTTGTGTGCACTGTTTGTAAGATACTGTATCACTATGCGGTTCAGAGTTTGTGCTAAATCAATAACTTTATGGATGTATGGAACCCTCTGTAAAAACACACCGGTTGCTACCACATTTTGTTGCAGACCACTGCCCTGGTGTGAGCAGCTGTGTTTTCTATCAGCAGAACAAACCACACGACTGAGCCACCTGTGCTGAAGCAGGGATGTCCTCAAAACCTGACCTGTTGGTAGCTCTTGAGGACTGGAGTTGGCCACCCCTAATGTAGGACCTGTAGTATAAACTGATCAGTGTGTCCTCGTTACACAATATCTCAAACTTGTAATACTGTAGCATTTAGCATATTGTATCAAGGTAAGATCAAAAGAAACACAACGTCAGTATATGAAGGTGCTTTCCTGTTAAATAGTGCCACTGACGTCAGGGAGAGATTTGAAGGGTGTTCACGGGAGGAGCTAGGAGAGGAAATATTCTGTGCAGTTTCACAATGGGATGGAGCACAGTTTTGTGCTTTCACTGTACATTTTTCTTTCTCTGCATAGATTAAATCCATCAGGTCGGAGGTGTTGCATCCCTGAGCATTAAAGATTATCATCAAATGTAAGAGGCTGATTTCCTTTCCAGCAGGTACTGTACCTGTTTTCTGTTTATTTCCCCTATTGAAAGCCAGATGTACCCATGTATGCCTGCCAGGCGTAGGAGAGGAGGCTCTGGCTGGCTCAATGGGCGATCTTGTGTTTTTTTTTGCTTGTAACGCTGTGAATAAAAGTAGCTGTGAGTGATTCACTGGAAAAGTGGTTGCATTGCGCTGGTGAAACGGTCGTGCTGTGAATTTGTTTGACTTTCGAACGAGACCTGACAGGACGCTGGAGACAGCCAGGAAGGGGTATGAAAGAGGCGACTTCCTATAGAGCTACAAGTTTAAAATGTGTACATACATCCTGTGAGTGAGCCAGGAGATGCTCATTATTCTGGCTAAATGGGTACTCAGGGAAAGTGTCAGCTGCACCTCTAGATCTGGTCTGGCCAAGTTTCCCAAATAAGCAGGAGACTCCTGAAATCTTTGGTATCCTCAAGAGACTGGAGGCATTTCCTGTGGCAGTGTGTGTATGTGTGTATCAGTGTATGTGTGTGCATGTGTATATCAGTCAGTCTGCTATGTACGTATGTGTGTTTATGTGTGTATCAGTGTATGTGTGTGTATATAAGTCAGCCTGCTCTGTATGTATGAGTGTATGTGTGTGCGTGTGTATATCAGTAAGTCTGCTATGTATGTGTGTATGTGTGTTTGTGTGTGTGTGTGTGTGTGTGTGTGTGTGTGTCAGTGTGTATGTGTTTATGTGTGTACATGTGAGTCAGTCTTCTCTGTGTGGATCAGTGTTTGTGTGTGTGTACATGGATCAGTCTGCTCTGTGTGTGTCTATGTAAGTCAGTCTGCTCTGTGTGTATCAGTGTGTGAGCGTGTGTGTGTATGTGTGTATGTGCGTATGTGTGTATGTGAGAAAGTCTGCACTCTGTGTATCAGTGTGTGCACATGTGTATGCGAGTCAGTCTGCTCTGTGTGTATCAGCATGTGTGTTAGTCAATCTGATCTGTGTGCCTTCGCGCGCATCTCTCTCACTCTCTCTATCAAGAGTTTCCAAAGCCTGGACCTCCCTTCCTCTCCCTCCTGAAGAAAGCAGTTTATAATCAAACACTTCTACAGCCAGAGGCCGCTAACAAAATCAACTTGCAACACTTCCCGAAAATAGATTTAGGGAGAAGGAGCGGCTCAGTGAGTACAGACACTGACTGGCACTGAGCATTTGAAGCAGGGGAACCTGGTTCAATTCCTGGTGTTGACTCCTTGTGACCTTGAGCAAGTCACTTTATCTCCCTGTGCCTCAGGCACCAAAAACATAGATTGTAAGCTCCATGGGGCAGGGACTTGTGCCGGCAAAATGTCTCTGTAAAGTGCTATTTAAAACTAGCAACGCTATAAAAGAACATATTATTATTATTTAGGGAAGCCAATAAGAATGTTAAATTCTCTGCAAAATGTTTTTTTCTGTTTACGTGGGATTGCACATAAAAGGGGCTTTATTTTAGGCAACCTAATTGGAAAATAAATGGAAATTGTTAATAGGATTAGAGATGGGCGAACCAGTCCAAATCTGTATTGCCCTACAAAATCCGTTCCGCGGTGTCAAATCCGTTCCGCGGTGTCAAATCCACCAACAGATGGTTACAGTTTCAATCCCCGCACATGAATCCAAAAACGTCCTTGGATACAACCCGTTGGCGAATTGTAACAATCCATCTGCGGATTCCGCAACCCGCTGACGGATTCTAAGAATCCAATCCGCGGATTCACGCGGTTTGCTGAATAACAAAAATTGTCAGTAATAACAGTAAATACGCAAAAGGCGAGTTGCCGACTAAAAGAAGCGGCCGATGCGTGGTGAAAACAAATCCAACCACAGAAATCACCCATCTCTAACTAGGACACTTTGATTACTTGGGAAACGATTTCTGGAAAGACTAACCTTTGCTTCTTTCTTATTTTCAGGGAAAATAACAGGAAACATTTTAAGATGAAATGTGCATTTCCAGGATAAATTTCAACCCATGAATCTTTCTGAGTGCTGCAAATTTAACCTCCGCAAACCCCAGGATGGCATTACATAAAAAGCTCATCATCTGTTCCAAAAAGACACTGTTTGTGTTGTACATATATGTTTTTGTCTCCCTCAGCCTTCTAATGATATATCTATTTTACATCCAAGTGCGTAGGAATATCTATGCAAATCAAATACAAGACAGGGAACTGGCGACACTTCTGAGCATGACGCAAAGATCGGGGTTATTTAAGGAAGACGATCAAGGTCCCGGGAAATTGATGGAAAGCGTTTCCTTTGATATCCCTGATTTACCATCAATATATCTGAATATAAATTCCTTTCCATATATCATTAATGAGCCGGATAAGTGTAAGGAGAACAGCCCCTTCTTGATAATATTGATATCAACAGTAGCAGGTGATATAGAGAAGAGAGACGCCATCAGGATTACATGGGGAAATGAAGCTATAGACACTGGAGGTTCCATTATCCGTTTGTTCCTGTTTGGTGTGAATGACACTGGCAAACACGTGGCTATTTTGAATGAAAGTCAGAAGTACCATGATATTATCCAGAAAGACTTCCGGGAAACCTACAGAAACTTGACCATCAAAACTATTATGGGGATGGAATGGGTGTCTACCTACTGTCCCCATGCAAACTACGTAATGAAGACAGACACTGATATGTTTGTCAACACTGAACATTTACTGAATCTGCTTCGACCAGATCTGCCCCCCAAACATAACTATATCACTGGTTTTCTTATTAAACATGATTATCCTCACAGACACAAGGAAAGCAAATGGTATATGCCACCTTCTCTCTATGCGGAAGATATCTATCCCGACTTTTGCTCAGGAACTGGATATGTGTTTTCTGCAGATTTGGCCCCAAAGATCTTAAACTCGTCTTCCAAAATAAAATACCTGTATTTAGAAGACATTTTTGTGGGAATCTGCCTGAAAAGAGAAGGAGTTAATATTACACCTCCACCTACAAACACTTTGTTTCATAATTACAAAGTGCCATTTTCTCCATGTGGCTATCGCAACCTTATTACCTCACATGGGATAACCCCAAGTGAACTCGTTGAGTACTGGGAAAAAGTACAGGACAATAAAGGGAATTGTTCAAAATTTGGTAATTTTTAATAAAAAATGAAATTAGATGTTTTTGGCCCAATTTTATTACAATGGAAAATATTTGTAAGTTAAGTACAGTGTTTTTAAAAGGTACTTGTCTTTAATTTCACTTTCAGATGAATACTGTATGTTCATGTACAGAACATTTACATTTTTAACATGGGTCCAATATATTAAAGAGTGTTAATAACATTAATATATTTGATATTATTATCAGATATTGTGATACAGAAACCGTTAATACAATACAGGGATAATATAATTCTTATCCCCCAAAGAAATGACAATACCAGAAGTTGTGGGAGATATACAGATGTAGCCGGTGTTATAGCACCCGATGGCGTGCGCCAATGCATTAGTCCTGCCCCTTTTTTTTGCACATGGCTAATTCAGACACAATGAGAGCTGCCTTGCTTTAACATCAGTACAGTAAGTCTGCGTCCATGCTGCTTGCTTGCTGGTGTGAGAGAGCTGCGCGATGAATCACATTGAGATAATATGATTGTGTGTGGTGTGTGTGCGCAAGCACCTGAGCATTGACGGAGAGCTGTTTGCAGAGACAAATCATTTTGTATTTGCTGCGCGACAGGCGGGTCACGAGAGCGGTTCACCCAATGAGGACGAACCTGCACCATGACATCACGGCCAAGCCCCCCTGAAACGCTCTCTACATGCCACAGCTCAGGCCAGTAATTGCTCCTCCTTCAAGTGAGCATGACATCACAGCACTACGTCTTACTAGCAGGCAGCATGGATCCGGCCTTAGAAACATATTCTGTACTTGAGAAAGTACTTTAGTGGTGTGTAACGCGCAGGAGGTCTGCTTTTGTTTAAAGCCATTTATATTTTTCCATGAGTTGGGTTCCCATGCTTCCTTCTCCTAAATTGCTTGAGTGCTTCGTAACTTCCAACTTCTTCCAGCTAGAAAAAATCATTTACATTTGATGGTCACCAGGATACTGTAGGTACGTTAATTAAGGACAGTACTGTCATGTTTCAGAGATCAGAAAAGCTGGAGACACAAAATTCAGGAAGAGACCGGGGATCTCGTGAGTTTAGAGCTGAAAAATACGATAGTAATGAGCAATTAATTTATGGAGGAGACATTTGTAGGTATGAGATAATTTACCCAACAGCTCGATGTACAGTATGCAGGAGAGAAGCATACACTGGTCCAGAAGAGAGTGTGAAGATTCTAGTTTATCTCTCTTTGGGGGTCATTCAATACAATCTGATGCTGAGGATCGCACTGCTATCGACCAAAAAACTCTCAATTGAAGTCAAATTTTCTGTCCATAACGATGCAAACGGCCACATCAGATTATATTGAATCCGACCTTTTAATGCTGTCACTCTTTTCTTAATCCTGTTACTTCTACTAGTTTGATCCCTCCAAGTCCCTCCTGTCTCTTCTGTACATCCCCATCTCACTCTCTTTTACATACTTTAATTTCCTTTTCATCCTTTCCACACTGTCCCCTTTACCAGGGCCCTCAACTTCTTCTCTTCACCATCTATTTCGCTCTGCAATGCTTCCTCCTCTTTTCCTCACCTTCTCCTTTCCATTGTATTCTCTCTCCTGAATTCTTCTTCTCCTTTGTGCATTTTCCATTCCTATCTTCTCTTAGTATTGTTGCCTCTTTCTTTCCTGTCATCATATATCTCTTCTCTGGTAGGACACATGTGATCCTAATTCTGAAGAAGTAAAATCCTCACATGGGTGATGCCTGGCTCTTTGCCTTTTCAGCTGTGCACTGAATAAGGCTACGTCCATAGAGCCTCAGCCCGCGCTCCTCCGCGCTGACGCTGAGGCTCGCCTGCCCGGTCAGGAGCGATCCCATGGACTGGCATGCGAGCCAGCGTGTGCGATCGTGAGGCGGGGGGGGGGGGGCAGGGCAGTTATGTCGCTGGGACAAAAGCCTGCGTCGCACCGACGTCAACGTCACGGCGCCGTGATGTTGACGCTGCTTTGCTGTGATTGGAGGTTTTCAGCCAACAGCGCACTGAGAAACAAGCTCTGCTGTCGGCTGAAAATCCCAACGTCTCAGCACGCCTGCGGACGCTCGCGTTAGCCCCCTCTAAAGACATCCTCATTGAGGATGCAGGGGCTCAGCGCGGAGCGTCCGCGCGGCTCAGCGCGGCTTCCCCTGCTATGGACGTAGCCTAAGAAAGCGCAAAAGGAAGTCCATCGGTCTTCTCTTGGAGTGGTAGCCTGAGAACCTCTGGTAAACTGGAGCTTAGCCTTCCTTCTCTCCGAAAATCAGGGGTTATCAAACTTTTTCTCCACTATAATGTTAAAAGTAAGTGTTCATCAATATACTGTATACATGTTGTATATCTTTTATCTTTACAAAGCACAAAACTTTAATATCTCAATTAGCCTGTATTGGTGATAGAAAAGCAACATCAACAATACATCTCATGGGTCGTGGTTTATGCAAGATTGTAATCCAATAAGGTTTTATTTGTTATTTACAGTAATTGTGTTTTCTGATTTCTTGATTTCACACAGATGGTCTGTGTTATTGATCATTTTGATGGCCTATCGACGTGATTTAAAACTACTTTTAAAAACACTGTGATTGTGCGACCTCTGTATTTATTGGTTGGCTTAGAAATGATTATTACCCATACATTTTCCCTGGCATTTTCTAGTGACTGATCCTTACCTTTAACCCACTAAAGAAATATATATTGTATTTATGGTCAGTGCTTAGCCGCTACTGACCTCACAGAAGGCACAACTCTCTGCCGGCCATGTTGCTGAGAAGGTAAGGCTCTAACCTTAAGCTAAAAACACATAATGTTAACCCTAATACTAACGCTATTCCCTACCCTAAAAACCTTAACTCCTTACCCTAAATCCCCTACTATAAACCCCTTACCGTAGGCCCTTACACTTAGACCTTTACCCTAAACCCCTTATCCTAAACCTGTTACCCTAATCCCTTACTTTACAAACCTAACCGCTTCCCCTAAAACCCATTACTCTATGCCCTTCCCCTAATCTCTTACCCTAAAACACTTCTCCCTAACCCTAAAGCCCCTATCCTTAACCTCCTACCCTAATCACTAAATTTAACCCTTAAATTAACTTACTTTGGAGGCTGAGTGTCCCGCGGCGGGGGAGAGCTGCCTGGTGGCAATTTTAAAGGGCTTGACGGACCACAATAGTTTAAGAAAAGATCATGGAGTCCCCCATTATTATTATCGTTTATTTGTGAAGCGCCAACATATTCCACAGCACAGTACAATGGGGAACAGAGCTATGTACATATTACAAAAACATGAACAGTTACATACAAGTGAGGACATTTTTTTACCACCCAACTAATCCTACAGTACTTCTCTTCTCTGGTACCAAGAGAGATTTGAGAGCCTTAGAGTGACAACCTATTCCTATTATTATGTCAACCCAGAGGGAAATCCCACAATCATCTTCAGCACAAGCAAGACGCACTCCAAGACAATATTGTGATAACGACCAACTGCTTCCTCTATGAATTTACCAGCACCAAAGGAGTGATCTTGAACATAAGACTTTTGACTGTTGCTTGAAGTGGGATGATTTTAAGGGGTATGAAATACTCATATTTTTTATTTACAAACCCACATTACCGGTTCTTTACAAATACATAGTTCATTTTCATTTTAAATAAAAATGCAGAAAATAATAGCCACGCCCACCCAATAGTAAGTACATTGTTTTTACTTTATTAGCTGTTGATAATAATAATTATATGATAATATGAAAAGAATGATCCATATCAATTAAAAAAAAACATGATCCAAAGGGCAAACAATACATGCATTCCTTAGACCAGTGTTTCTCAACCGGGGTTACGCGCACACTGGAGTACCGTGGGAGTCTCATAAGGGTGCCAGAGAATTGCCCATTCTCCCAGAGCAGGGAAGGAGCATTATTTTTGTAATAAAAGATTATAACATTGCGGATAGTCTATTGATGGGTATGAGTTATAGTAAACGATATGAATTGATCGTATATTCATTGAAGGAGTCTCTCTGTAAGAGAACAAAACGCCTTGGTGTCCTTAGTCTGAGCTGCAACATGAAGATGTTTACTATAACTCATACCCATCAATAGACTATCCGCAATGTTACAAAAATTATACACAAGTCATCACATTGTGGAGATTAGATTTAAATTAATTGGTTGAGGAGTAATAATTGGCAGCGATGTTAGAGCTGCGTCATGCTTTGCATAACTTTCATGTCTAACTTCTAGCATTATACCTCCACTGCACCTCAACATCATACACTCCAGCATTTATGCAATATTGTCATCTTCTACAAGCACATTCACTCATGCACCATTTGGAGATTAATGTAAATTTATGATGAGGAGTAATTATTGGCAGCGATGTTAGAGCTTCGTCACGCACTCACGTGACTTTCATATTTAGCATAGTTTCTATATCTCCAATTTGTTTATATATTTGGGACAACAAGAGATCACTATATCATTGGACTATTATCCAACAAACGGTTCTGTTTCATTACACTTTAAACACCACAATAGCAGAAATAATTACACTTCACAACCTGTCATTTTATTTATTTGTTTATTTTTAAACATACACTTATGTTAAATGTATTGTTGTGTGTATACATATATATTACAATTGTTGAATTAAAAGTTAAGTTTTAACCACCTGAGAGTGCACCAGTCAAATGTGCTTCCCTTTGGGGCAACAGTCACATTTTCTACTGTTGTCCTTTTTGATAAATAAACGCTAACTCAGGCACATAGTAGCAAGGCACGTTAAACCTCGATTTACAAAGATTTACACAATATCTATGTTCCACAAACAGAAACAGTTTATAAAAGTTTAATATTTTATGATCTAGTATGGCCTGGCATTAGCCCTGTCTTTCCTATGTATATAACGGTCAATATACTAGGCATTATATACAAAGGCCAGATAAGCTAAAGCAACCTGAAATAGATGATAAAATAGTTATTAAAATACATTACAGTACATATTAACACCTTAGTAGCCCACGGGTCAATTAGTCATGGTTTTCCATGACTAGCTGATGAGAAAGAGCTACAAAGGGGTTAATATAAGCATCAAACCTGCTACTGTCCTGTGTTTTCGGTGAGCCGGTCCTGTTGTAGGGGTGCCTCAGCAACTGAGCACTATAATTATTGGTGCCTCATGAGAAAAAAGGTATGAGACAGCATTGGATAATGTGTCACTGGGAGTTTTTTGTTAGCCTTCCTCTGGATCAAAATACTGTAACTACAAATATTGGATAAGTATCTGTTGTGTCATGGGTTGAACTTGATAAATATGTCTTTTTTCAAGCTCATCTACTGTGTAACTACTGTGTATCCGCAGACTTAGACTCAAACGGGCCTATGCTAGTAGCCTTCACAAATTATCTCTCTGGGCCTGTTTCGCCGCCAATTTTTTCAGCGGTGTTATCGCGGTATTCAGAAAGCTCCGAAGACCTGTGATTGCAAAATGCCCAAAACTGGCGAGGAGCAGCGATGTGATGTTTGCCTCTTTCTAAAGGGCTCACCCGGCGATCTGGCCCAGCTGCATAGAGAGCTGCACAGAGAGAGCTGCCTCTCCCTGCGCATATCTCACCAATGATCGCAGGGTTTTAATAACATTTTAATACTAGTGTACGTGAGCAGGGGGTATTCGGAGCAGAACCGTGTTGATTTACGGTCCGGGGACCACTTGTTTCTCGAGATACAGGCCCCGTTCTTGGGTGCCGGTATCTCCTATGCATTTAAATGTCTTGTGTCACGTGACCGTGGGATTTAAATGCATTGGAGATACCGGCACCTCATAATGGGGCCTGTATCTTGGGAAGCAGGGGGTCTCCGGACCTCAAATAAATGTGGTTCTGCTCTGGAGACTCCCTGCTCACGCACACTAGTATTATTTTTTTTCATTAAAACAGCTTCATTACCTTAACCACTAAGGCAATGAAGGGGTTCAACTTCAATAGCCTATTTAGTGGGGGAAGAGGGGGTGGATGAAGGGGGTAGTAGCCCCAGTGTGGGCGGTTAGGCCTGCCTGGAAGGTTGCGGGAGGAGTTAACCCCTATACTACCATAGTGGTGGGAACTGATATGGTAATGAAGGGGTTAACCAGTCCCCCTACCAGTAGGCCTAAAGATCCACCCTTGGGGCAACTACCCCCTTCACCCAATCCCTCTATCCCCAATAAAGAAAAATCAACACAACAACCCTATTACCCACCTCCTCTACCCCAACAACCCCCTCTCAAACCCCATCAACACATACAGTACAGTAATGGGCAAAACTACTATTATCCAGATATGTATAATAGCTCATTTGCCCATTCTAAAGCAATCATTAGCCAACCAGCAGAAATAAAGTAAATAAAACTTTCTACTTACCCCTGCCATCATGAAGGGCATCCTCCTCAACATGCTCCAGGTCCATGTCCTCCGTTGGCAGCTATAGTACAAGAAAAAATACAATCTAATGGCCCCTAACCCCTTAAACACCTTAACGGTTAATAACCGCTGTAGTAATTAAGAGGTTAACCTACCCTCCCTCGCTACCCAACCGGGATGCCTAACCACCCACCCCGGGCCCATTATACCGACCCTCTACCCATTGATTGGCACAGTAGTACATCATGCCCATATAATATGGGCATGATAAGCCACTATAGCAGTCAATGGTCAACCTAATACAAATCATTAAGGCCAAAAATACACAAGAATAAATGAAATACACAAGCACCTAAACACCCCAACAATAAAATAACTAAAAAGCCTAATAGTACACATCAATAACATTTATCTATCACCAAAACAGCAAAAAAAAAATTATGTTATTCCAAAACATAAGAATTCACAATTCAAGAACTAAAAGCACTAGCCAACAAATCAATTACATCAATAAAAGCACTAGCCAACAAATCAATTAAATCAATAAAACCACTAGCCAACCAAACAATTAATTAATTTAACCCATTAACCAACCCTAAAATGTACTAAAAACAAGCCATCCAAATTCCAAACAATGTAATCAAAACAATAAACAGAAATAGAAAAAAAAACAATCAAGTAAAAACAAGCATTTGCCAAAAAAAGCATTGCCTGTCACAGTATTTTTGTGTAGGTACAGATTAATACATTAGCAGTCAATGGGCAATGAAAAACATAAAAATAAATAAATACAATTAAAAAACTGAAAAAAGACAATTACATACATGTAATATTTATCTTACCTTTAGAAGTCTTCTCCCTCCGAATCCCGGCGTATCAGGAAGCTCTCGACGCATGACGTCATCCACTGCAATCCCATTCCATCCTCCTTGAAGAACAGCATCAGGTACAAAAATCTTCTTTCTTTTATCTTCTTTCTCATTCTTCTAACATTCTATTCTTCTTTTCTTTAATATTACTCCATGTTAAATACAGCAACGGAAGTTGCCTCGATGACTTCTTAAGCTAAAATGAGATGTACATGCCTTATATAGGGCCAGTGACGTCACATTTAGGGTCAGATGGTATAGCTCCAATCCGAGTGGACGCTTAAGGGGCAGCAAAAATTGGTGATTTATCCCACTTAGAAGCTTTCTGAATCGCTGTTGGCATTTTTGGCCGATAACAGCTAAAAAGCCTTGATAAGCGGGTTATGACGACTACTATCATAGGCCCCAAAGTGTCATGTTAGCATTTTATTTTGGTCAGGATTGAACCTTTATGAAAGTTTAAGCAGTTTGCTCATAATGACATAACATTACATTTGGTAATGTAGCCAGGTCCCCCAGGCTTACCCTTATCTCCGCTGCAATGGGAGAATAAGGGAAGGTTGCATAGCATGCAGGGAGCGTTTCGGTACACCGGAGGCTCCGCGGCAGCCCGAGCGTCCAGGGCGCCGCCATTGGTACTTGCGCATGCGCAGATAGTCTCGGAGGCGACGGCGTCAGATAAGAGGTCGCGCATGAGCAGAGAGTGGGTGCGGCAGCACGCGAAGCACGGGCCAATTGGAAAGGGGCTAGGCCCGGAGACTACAAGTCCCATGAGCCTCAGCCAGACCAGGTGACACCAGGGAGCCAATAGGGCGATAGGAGACTCTGCAGGAAAAGTTAGGAGTTTGCGCAGGGGAGCACGCAGGCAGAGAAGATTGTGAGGGGGGCGAGGAAGGAGCTCAGCATGTAGAGAGGCAAGTAACCTCTACAATAGGCCCATATACCCCCAGGCCCAGATAAGCCCTGAGTCACAGTCAGTCAGAGTTAATGTAGGGACAGGCCCTAGATGAGGAACCAGTCACATTAGTGAGTGAAGCTGCGAAAGACACAGAGACTGTCACAGCACCATGCCAGAGGTTTGGGACCAGACCTCTTCCGGCATATCATCAGCCATCCGGGTGGGATCACCCCGGAAGGTATCACAGGCAGATCTGCGTCGTCGGATCCTTTGTAAAGTCTGTTTGCGGGCCCGAGAGCAGGAGCACTCGGCAGGTAACATCCATTAAGTGCACCAACTATAATATTATTCATACTAGTGGCTGCGCAGTCACATACACACTCACTTTGGGGTATTGGACACGGTGTGGGAACATGGTCAAGGGTCGCGTCCTGTGAGACGCGGTAGTATAATGTCTCATTGAAGAGTAACACCAATAGGGATATACAATGCATGGTTATGGTTACTGCTAGTAAAGCTACTGTTTCTTTTACATGCTGTGTGAGTAGTATTGTATTATTGTCCTGCGAGGAACATCTCCCGCTCTGCTGGGAGCCATCGCAGGTGGAGGCGCTGCATCTGATAAGAGGTACTCTATTTAAATATATTGCCCCAGGCTCTCCGTGGCAGAGGCTTAGGCCCTGTAACCCAGCAGGTTATACAGCATTGGTAGTTATACTGTATTCAGAAGGAAACAGGGCTACAGTAGTTATACCAACAAGTGTACTGTACTCATCCTAATCATGGAGCAATTGTACTGGGCGGATCCCCTTCAATAGCTGTTAGACCCTTCATCAGACACCAGAAGCAGGCTCGTTGGTTTTGAAAAAAGAGCTTTATTGTATCATCTGTTTCTGTTTGTGGAACATAGATATTGTGTAAATCTTTATAAATCGAGCTTTAACGTGCTTTGTTACTATGTGCCCGAGTTAGAGTTTAGAAGTAATCCCAAAATTAGCAGTGGTATTAAAATACTTCTCTATTTCAATTTGGAGTTAGGGGCTACAGAGCTGCTCTTAAAATATAATAACGAGTTCCTGTATTGGCTCTGTTGGCTGTGTATAATGTTAACATCTTTCGCAATCCTACAGATTACTGATAAGTGCGCCGGACATTTACAGAATTGAAGAGCTTCCTGTTTCTATACATAGCTACGCACATATGTGGGGGCAGTGCCCAGCTCGCTGAACATGTGGAAAGTGATCTGGTACCATTATTCTATATTAACCAATTAAGTGCCGGAGAGGTCGGGGCCCCTGCGGCACAACGCAGTCACATGACTAGCAGCCTTTAACCAAGCAATGGAGGAGGAGGAGTCCTCTTTTAACGTGTCCCAATACTGCAGGTGACGTCCTTCAACTCTAAGGGGCTATTCTGTAAACTCCATTAGTGCTGACCAGTGCGGTCTGCACAGAAAGCCCCAATCAGCGCTAACAGAGCTTACAGAATAAGCCCCTATATTGGGGTCTTATTTTTACGAATTACAAACCAACAAGTTTGACAGATTTGGAATTCCTTTAAAATCAGACACAGTACCACTTCTTTGTTTGAAAGCCAGGAAGATTACATTGTGCAGCTGGATGTGGCAAAATGAAACATTACCTTTTATTAGATTAGGAGGGTTATATTTGTATGACTATCAGTTAAAATGAGCTAACGTTAAATATAATCACAATTTAACTACCAATAACATCTTAAAGTAAAAATTAAGGTTGCATGTTTTCCTGAAAATAAGATTTAAACTTACAGTAATACTCCGAACCAATTCTATCTTAAGTTCAATATCTTTTTGCCATGATTACTGTTATTGATTTCTCATACATGTGGCTCAGAACATAGGGGGAAAAAAACTGATTCAATTGCGCAATAAACACAACTAGAAATATAAAAAGAGATTAAAAACATAGTGCCACAGAACTATTATTAATGATACATTTAAAATCTATATTTGATATATTTTAAATCATCTGCAGCACGTGTCTCCCCACTGCTGGATGAAGCCTCCCCAATGATCTCCCAGGTACTGAGGTTACAGCCTCACTTCTCTACGTCACTCCAAAACACGTTGTGATCTCATCCTCCCATCTTACTTTTGGGCGTCGTCTTGATCTTTTAATCTCTCTTGGAATCCAGTCTAGTATTCTCTGTCCAACAATGGCAATTTCTTCTTGCGATATGTCTGGCCCGCTGCCATTTTAATTTCTTCACCTTTTAATGATGTCACCGACTCGAACCCTTTCACTTTTTTTTTCTGTTTTTTTGGGTAATACCCAGCATGCATCTCTCCATACTTCTTTGAGTTGTCTGAAGCTTCTGAATGATCTTTGCATTTAGGGTCCAAGTTTCACATGCATGCGTGAGTACGTGAAGAATACACTGGTCGGAAATGTTTCCTTGTGTATTATTGTGACAGTGGGGGTAACCAGTCTTCATAATAAAGGTTGAAGCTTGGCTGGTTACCCCTAAAAAGGTTACCCCTGAAAATCGTGAGTCCCCGGTGGCTTATCAGCACTATAAGCCAGGGACATTGTGTGTGTTATAACCCTTAATGCAGCGGTGCGCAAACCTTGCTTGCCGGTTGTTCCCCCATTTTACCCACAGACTGCGTCTGCTCTGCGGGTACACGTGCGCATGTTATCACCGTTGTATTTTCTCTTAAAAATATTGTATTTCCTGCCTGGAATGCTTATTGTAACATTCATATTCACGAGCCCAGGTTAAAGGAAAAAAGATGTACTTTTGAAATTTGGATTCATCTCTATACAGACCGCCCTGGTAATTCGATAAGCCAAGGTGTTTGCATAGAGATGGCAGATCAAACGGGATGATGGAAGTCGAGAGGTGTTGGGTTGTTTGGTGCGCGGGGAAGGGTGGAGTACCGGGTCCAGAGACAAAGACACCCTACTCTTTGTTCTCCCAGACTCCAGGTGGCGCCTACCCAGCGGGAGGTATAGGCCTGGCAAGGGGAAGCCATTGCTAGTAGGCACGGTTCCCATCGGCCAGTTCGAATTTCCCGCTTGCCGGCTTTCTGAACCTCCTAGACATGCCCCCTCCTCTGACACGTACATAAGATGAGCCCCCGGGTCAGATTGGCTGTTGCAGTTACGATCTGTTCTCTGATTGGTCGCCAGCCCCTTCTCCATGTTGAACATAGGACACCGAGGTCTATGGAAGGGGACTGCCCGATCAGAGAACCAGACGATCTTGGGACTTGGTCCGGTGAAGCGCTGGTGGTATTTTCAAAAGTGCTTTGCTCCGAATAGCAAAGCACTTAGCACAGAGTTGCCGGAGAAGCCTGGCCTAGCTGAGGACAAGTTATACAGTCGTGGCTAAGTCCTGAGAATCACCAAAGACGCGGCCAGTGGGTAGAGCCGGCATTTCTCCTGGAAAGAGTACTGTGGTGTTCCTGAATGAGGAGTGGAGAGGGTAATCTTCTGAAGCAGGTGCCCTGCACCTAGTGAGACTGGAGACTCCCCCCAAGCCCCCAGTTAAGTGTCTATTACATCTATTTTATGTTTCATTGTGTTTCTGCTGGGTTTACCAGAATAAACACCATTTTATTCCACTACCTTGTCCTGCCTAGTGAATTGATCCCAGAAAGTAAAAGGTGTTAAAAGTACTGGTCTCCTGTGACAATTATTAAGTACCTATTTTTCTGATCTGTCTGAGCAATTCAGAGGATTACATTTGAGCATATGAAGAACATATTGCTGCTTCAATTATGATGTTTATTTAAAATACAATCCATGACTTTGCTCGTAAATGCACTATTGTTTTATTATGGACCATTACACAACTGAACTGCAACACAACCAGAAGAAGCACAAGATGCCTCCTAGTGTCTAATACGCTATTACCAATGTTCAAGACACAGTTATATACAGTAAAATACCTGTAGATCCCACTTCTATAATGAAAGGTTAAAGCATCTCTTTTAAACAAAGGTTTTAAACTAATCACAATGTCCTTATAGTGACTCAGCGCCATTTATACTCATCCACTTCTTATAACCGTTTCTTGTTGGGGCTCACTGGTGCTTTCATTAGTTGTTTGATTCTGTTCTTTTGTTGCATCCTGCTCTGGATGGAAATCCATTTATTGTACCTGACAATCAGGTGTATGATTTCAATTTTTCCAAACACCGGATCAGCTGTCCAGTTCACTATCCACATGATCGCTTTTATATATATTT
Source organism: Ascaphus truei (assembly GCF_040206685.1). Classification (NCBI taxonomy): domain Eukaryota; kingdom Metazoa; phylum Chordata; class Amphibia; order Anura; family Ascaphidae; genus Ascaphus; species Ascaphus truei. The sequence goes on from NC_134492.1 coordinate 53,351,270, forward strand.
TAATAAATCCTTTTCTAGCTTACCATTAGGTGTCCATTTATGTTGTTAGTGTAAGTACAGTATTTCAGTGTGTTAGTGTTTGTTATGTTTTTTGCCTATAGTACCCAACAGGTATATGCTATGATATCTCTCTTTTTCTGTTGCCTGGCATGAGACTGTCAGTGTGGCTTTATTGAAGACTACTGGACTATCCAACTGGACTTATATATGGTCAGAGTATCACTGCTATCTATTGAACATTGTTTTTGGCGCCGGGTATATTTCTTCTATGTGTTGTATCTGGCTAGTATTAGTCAGCGGTTTCCTGGAGAAAAAAGATTTTTGTACCTGATGCTGTTCTTCAAGGAGGATAGAGTCGGATTGCAGTGGATGATATCGTGGGTCGAGAGCTTTCTGATACGCCGGATTCGGAGGGTGAAGACTTCTAAAGGTAAGATAAATATTAAATGTATGTAATTGTCTTTTTTCAGTTTTTTTATTGTATTTATTTCTTTTTATGTTTTCCATTGCCCAATGACTGCTAATGTATTAATCTGTGCCCCTTTAGGGTACAGATAAATACAGTAACAGGCAATGTTATTTTTTCTATTTCTGTTTATTGTTTTGATTATACAGTATTGTTTGAAATTTGGATGGCTTGTTTAAAGTACATTTTAGGGTTGGTTATCGGTTTAGATTGCTTAATTGTTTTGTTGGCTAGTGGTTTTATTGATTTAATAGATTTTTTGGCTAGTTTTTTTATTGATTTAATTGATTTGTTGGCCAGTGCTTTTATTTCTTGAATTACCTGGATAGGTGTTTATTTAATTGTATTCTTATGTTTTGGAATAACATAATTGTAATTCTTTTGCTGTTTTGGTGATAGATAAATGTTATTGATGTGTACTATTAGGCTTTTAAGTTCTTTTATTGTTGGGGTGTTTAGGTGCTTGTGCATTTCTTTTATTCGTGTGTATTTTTGGCCTTAATGATTTGTATTTGGTTGACCATTAATGGCTATAGTGGCTTATCATGCCCATATTATATGGGTATGGTGTACAATTGTGCCAATCAATGGGTAGAGGGTGGGTATAGTGGACCGGGGGGGGGGAGTGTTTAGGCCTTCCAGGTGGGTAGCGGGGGAGGGTGGGTTAACCCATTAATAATAATATATAACATAGTATATAATATAGTAATATAATATAGCAGTTATTAACCAATATGGTGGTTAAAGGGTTAGAGGCCATTAGATTGTATTTTTTCTTGTACTCCTGCTGCAAACGGAGTACATGGACCTAGAGTATGGTAACGAGGACGCCCATCATGAGGGCAGGGGCAAGTAGAAAGTTTTATTTGCTTTATTTCTGCTGGCTGGCTAATGTTTGCTTTAGAATGGGCAAATTAGCTATTATCCATATCTGGATAATAGTCATTTTGCCCTTTACTGTACTGTATTTGCTAGGGAGCAGTTTTTGGGGGTAGAGGAGGTGGGTAATAGGGTTGTTGTGTTTATTTTTCTTTATTGGGGATAGAGGGATTAGGTGAAGGGGGTAGTTGCCCCAAGAATGGATGTTTAGGCCTACCGGGGGTGGGGGGAGTAGCGGGTTAACCCCTTCATTACTCTAGGGGTATTAACCTCTAAGGTAATGAAGGGGCAGCAAAAATTAGTGATTCATCCCACTTATCGAGGCTTCTGTTTGTGGAACATAGGTATTGTGTAAAGCTTTGTAAATCGAGCTTTAACGTGCTTTGCTACTACGTACCCGAGTTAGAGTTTAGAAGTAATCCCAAAATTAGTAGAGGTGTTAAAATACTTCTCTGTTTCAATTTGGAATTAGGGGCTACAGAGCTGTTCTTAAAATATAATAACGAGTTCCTGTATTGGCTCTGTTGGCTGTGTATAATGTTAACATCTTTCTCAATCCTAGAGATTACTGAAAAGTGCGCCGGACATTTACAGAATTGAAGAGCTTCCTGTTTCTATACATAGCTACGTACATATGTGGGGGCAGTGCCCAGTTCGCTGAACATGTGGAAAGTGATCTGGTACCATTATTCTATATTAACCGATTAAGTGCCGGAGAGGTCGGGGCCCCTGTGGCACAGCGCAGTCTCGTGACTGCCGAACTTTAACCAAGAAACGGAGGAGGAGGAGTCCTCTTTTACCGTGTCCCAAAGGGGCTTATTATTATTATTCACTCCTTTGTTTTAAAGCCAGGAAGATAACATTGTACAGCTAGAGGTGACAAAATGAACCATGATCTTTTATTAGAGTAAGGGGGTAATATTTATATGACTATCAGTTAAAATTAATCAATGTTAAATATTATCACAATTTAACTACCAATAACATCTTAAAGTAAAAATAAAGGTTGCATGTTTTCTTGAAAATAAGATTTAAACTTACAGTAATACTCCGAATCGATTATATCTCAAGTCCAATATCTTTTTGCCATGATTACTGTTATTGATTTCTCAAACATGTGGCTCCGAACATAGAAAAGAAAACTGATTCAATTGCGCAATAAACACAACTAGAAATATAAAAAAGAGATTAAAAACATAGTGCCACAAAACTATTATTAATGATACATTTAAAATCTATATTTGATATATTTTAAATCATCTGCAGCCCGTGTCTCCCCACTGCTGGATGAAGCCTCCCCAATGATCTCCCAGGTACAGAGGTTACAGCCTCTCTTCTCTACGTCACTCCAAAACACGTTGTGATCTCATCCTCCCATCTTACTTTTGAGCGTCGTCTTGATCTTTTAATCTCTCTTGGAATCCAGTCTAGTATTCTCTGTCCAACAATGGCCATTTCTTCTTGCGATATGTCTGGCACGCTGCCATTCTTCACCTTTTAATGATGTCACCGACATTCTTTTTTCCTGTTTCTTTGGGTAATACCCAGCATGCATCTCTCCATACTTCTTTGAGTTGTCTGAAGCTTCTGAATGATCTTTGCATTTAGGGTCCAAGTTTCACATTCATGCGTGAGTACGTGAAGAATACACTGGTCGGAAATGTTCATCTTGAAACATAGTGGAAGGTTTCCTTGTGTATTATTGTGAGAGTGGGGGTAACCAGTCTCAATAATAAAGGTTGAAGCCTGGCTGGTTACGCCTAAAAAGGTCCCCCCTAAAAACTGTGGGTCCCCGGTGGCTTATCAGCACTATAAGCCAGAGACTTTGTATGTATTGGACTTTAACACATGGCCCATTAATATCTGTAATTCAAGCAATATCCTACGTGGTTTTTTTTTTTTTTTTTTTTTAAATAAATCAGTTCTGTACTATGAAAAAATACTTGTAGCATTTAAAAAAATAAAACAATTTTAAAGACATTTTTTATGTATTCTAATGTAACAAGCATTTTTGTTCCTATATAACCTTTTTGTTCACTCCAGTGTACATCTGCGTTGCCCCAAAGGCGCACAGCCTGATAGGGCCCCCCAAGAACTGCTCCCCTCTGCACAGGACCAGCGTGCTAAGTGTTAACATGTGCTTGTTCTTTGTTGAATCAGCAACCCCACCCACTGGAATGTTAATGAGCCATGGGGACACATAGAAAATATATTTTTGTTCACAGATGCATCAGATTCAACCTCACCCACTCCAGTGTACATCTGCGTTGCCCCAAAGGCGCACAGCCTTTGGCACAGCCAAAGGGCGTGAGCCGTTTGCTGCCCTTTGCTGATGTTAGTTGATGTTAAAGCTGCTCTATTTCTATCTGAAACTCACAAGCCCTTTATCCCCTGTACCAAATTCTCCTACTTTATCTGTATATGAAATGTCTGTGAAGTGACTGTATAACCCTGCTCTTTTATTGTAACCATATATTTTTTATAACTCTGTGCCCAGGACATACTTGAAAACGAGAGGTATCTTTCAATGTATTGCTTCCTGGTAAAACATTTTTATAAATAAATTTACAAACTAACATCCCCTTCCCCTTCTGAAACAGCATCACATTTTTGAGCCCTGCCCTCTTAGCTGTGAACCAATTGAATGTAGTGCCTGCCTGGTCACATGATCTTCCTCACAGAACTTTGGCTGTCAGTGCATCAGAACAAGACCCAAGATGCATTTAATGAACCCCGGGCCGAATCTTCGCCGATCGGTTACATGAGCACGGATCGATCGGCAACTTAGCTAATCACTTGACAGTGTAGATTGTATTGATGCACATATTTAATTCACTTTTTTTTTTTTTCTTTTTTTTTAACGACAGCTTGAACTGTAGCTTTAATTACTGTGCTGGACTGTATTTTAGACCCGTTGTTGGATTTCTTAAACTCAGCGCAAAACAAGAATTAGTAACAGTTTGAATTGTCCTTTCATCCATTCCATTTGGACTTAAAAAGGTGATCTTGAAATCCCATTTCTTGGCAAAGAGTCAGTGGTCAGAGACCATTTCTCATGGCATACCATGCCTGGCAAATAAGGCCTTCCGTCGTGTGACTGCGCTGTTTTATCTGGTAGTCTGAGCACTTCAGGATATTTTTAATAACAACTTCCTACGAGCAAATAAGAATGACCTCACAGATCCAATATATCTTCTGCACCTTTGCCCATGGCATGGTACTGTAGGCATATCATGGGACTGCAGTAGTGGTTCTTTTGATTGCTGGGTAGCCTTTCCTGACAACTGTCCCAGACATTTCAATTACTGTATCTGCTCATGTTTGGCCTGTACATTATTGTTCTAGCTGGTTCTTTATATCTTTTAACATCCTGGTGTGCAACATGTACCTTTCTTGGGTACGATACATTTATTTCCTGTTATTAGTAAACCATCTTCAATGTAAAACCCGTTTCTCATTGTTCAGTAAGGTAGAATGAGTTTTCAAAGTTGTTTCCTTGTGGTTGAGCCAGACATGACGACACGCCTTGCTTGCTGTTATTGCACTGAACTCAGTGCCTGTTTCAGTTGCTGTTTTTAGTTCCTGTAGCAGATGTTCAGGAAGAGTGTTGGTGACTTTCAGTTAGTATAGTACATCACTTTATATTTTTTAACGTCTCTCTAAGGGGCCAGTTCTAATACTGCTCTGGGTAAAGCATCTGGTGTTGGCAAACACTCTCCAGGGGTATAGACCACTCGAAAGTTGTATTCGTGTAGTTGCCGTGACATGTGCTGTAATCTTGCATGAGCTCTACTGTACCTAAAGGTTCAGTAACTAGAGCGGGAATAAAGAGGAGAGACTTTAAAATTGAGTAGTGTCTCTAGTTGTATATATATCCCCTTAAACGTTCCTCCATTTAAATTAAGGAGACATTCCTCTGCTGTAAAAGGAGCACATCTGAGGTTCCCGGCTGGGAGATATGCAACGTATATTTAAATGAGTCCATCCATGGCCGCCGAAAGGGGAGGACAGTCAGGATTGCAAATCAATGGGCCTCGCCTCCCTGCTGGCAACCCACAGTTTCCTCTCTGTGCAGTAAAGCCGGGCCCTCCCCTTCCCTGGGGATGCCGCCCCAAATTCACCTCTCCTGCAGGCAAGCCGGGCCATCCCCTTTCCTGGGGCTGCCGCCCCCCTCTCTCATCTCCTGCAGGCAAGCCGGGCTCTCCCCATACCTGGGGTCGCCACCCCCTCTCTCCTCTCCTGCAGGCAAGCCAGGCCTTTCCTGGGCCTGCCAACCCCTATCTTCTCTCCTACAGGCAAGCCGGGCCCTCCCCTGTCCTGGGGCTTTCACCCCCTCTCTCCTCTCCTGCAGGCAAGCCGGGCTCTCTCTTTTCATTGAGCTGCCGCCCCCTCTCTCCTCTCCTGCAGGCCAGCCATGCCCTCCCCTTTCCTGTGGATTCCGACCCTCCCTTCTCTCCTGCAGGAGTACAGGGGCCTCTCCTTCCCTCAGCACTGCCCATCTGTCCCTCCCTTCCCTCCCCAGGCCTCCGTGGGTCTGCTGGTCTCTGCCTTGTACTGGCCATGCTGCTCCAGCAGGCCCATCCAAGGGCCTCAGGTAAGTACACATGACCCCCTTATACAACCCTCCCAGGCACCTTACCCACCCCAAGGGGAGAGAGGGTTTATTTTTGTGTGTGTTTGGGGAGGGGGGATTATTGTGTGTGTGTCACTGTGTGTGTGTGTGTGTGTGTCTGGCACTGTCACTATCACTGTGTGTGTGTTACGTCCGGTAATCCCCGGCGGTATTGCAAGCCCCCTCCCTATTTCACACCTCACGAGTCCCCTCTATTTCCCACCCTCTTCCCATGTATTTCTCTCCCCTCCATCTCACTCCCTCTTCCTCACCCACCCCCCTCCCGCCTCGTCTGTATTTCTCTCCCCTGTGTCTCACACTTACTCCCTCTTTTTCTCACTCACTCCCTCTCCTGCTCCCTCCTTTCACTCAATCCCCCCACAAAACACATATAACCCACTGCCCCAATACATTTTAAAAAGCCCTCCTCTGCCCCAAATACATTCTAAAAAGCCCCCCACTGCCACAATACATTTTGAAATGCTCCCCACTGCCCCAAAACATTTTCAAATGCTCCCCATGGCCCCAATACATTTTCAACCCCCCCCCCCCCACTTCCCCATTACATTTTCAAACGCCCCCCACTTCCCCAATACATTTTCAAACACCCCCACTGCCCAGTACATTTTAAAAAGCCCCCTCCCCCAAAACATATTAAAAAGACCCCCCACCCCCAATACATATCAACAAGACCCCAATACATATTTTAAAAAAACAGACTTACCTTGTGGAGGGTCTGCGGGGCGCCCGCCCGGCCAGCACTGCAAGTTAGGCCCGACCTCTGGCCAGGCCAGGCTGCCGGTCTTCTCGCAGCTGGGCCCCGGCTCTTGACAGTTGTTTGCAAGTTTCTATCCCATGCCGAGCTTGTGCGCGCCGGGGCCTCCCTCCATGCCGTCGCGCCAGCACCTGGGCCAAGCATACTTCCGGCGCATTGACGTCACAGAGGCCCTTCAGCATGCGACAGTGATAGAGGCCTGCAGGCATCTGAGAGAGAGCCGGGGCCCAGTCGCGAGAGGACCTGCAGCCGGGCCTGACCTGACCAGAGGTTGGGCCCAACTTGCACCGCCGGGCCCCCTGCCGCCTCCGGGCTAGGGACACCTGTACCTTCTGTACCCCCGCTTGGTATCCCTGGTGTGTGTCACTGTTTGTGTCACTGTGTCACTTTGTGTGTGTGTGTCACTGTGTGCGTGTCACTGTGTGTGTGTCACGGGGTCACATCACAGGGTCACTTTGTGTGTGTGTGTCATGTGTTTGTAACTGCGTGTGTCACTATGTGTGTGTGTGTGTCACTGTGTGTGTCTCACTGTGTGTGTGTCACGGGGTCACTTTGTGTGTGTGTGTGTCACTGTGTTTGTAACTGTGTGTGTCACTATGTGTGTGTGTCACTGTGTGTGTCACGGTCACTGTGTGTGTAGGGTGACCAGATTTTCAAAATGAAAAACCGGGACACTTTAAAACATTATTTATAAAACAATGTACATCACGTCACGCCCCACCCCCCGTTGCCATAACAACAGGACACTAACGCCAGGCGGTGACATGTTGCCATGACAATGTGGCATCACGTGATGCCTCGTCACCATAATGCATCCCGTTGTCATGTCAACTTGATGCCGTGTGATGTCACGGAGCGTCTCGTTGTTATGGCAATGTGCATTACGTGACGTCACACAGCCATGTTGATGGAATTTGGAGGGGAGGACACACCTAACGGCAAGATAAATAAATATATAATAAAAAGATCTAAAAATGTTATCTCCGGGTTAGCCTTCAATAGAAGGTGGCAACCCTGGCTGCAGTGTGTGTTTCTATGTGTTTCTGTATACAGAGGTGGGCCCTGAAGTATGTGTTTCTGTATTCAGAGGTAGGCCCTGCAGTGGGTGTTTGTGTGTATAGAGTTGGGGGCTGCAGTGTGTGTTTGTGTGTATAGAGGTGGGGGCTGCAGTGTGTGTTTGTGTGTATAGAGCAGTGATTCCCAACCTTTTTTGTTTGGAGGAACCCTTTAAGTATTTTGTATAATTTTGGGGAACCCCTATCTGGATGACATATTCGACAGGGGTAAATCACAAAATAGACGTGTAAAGCAGTGGGGGTAATAAATAATAAACTCATACTTTTGAATAAACAATGTGTATATATTTTGTAATGATTTTGGTTTAAACATCCCCCCTGCATCTCACATCATCCCCCCTGCATCTCACATAACCCCCCCCCCTACATCTCACATCACCCCCCCTGCATATAACATCACCCCCCCCCCCACGGATCGATCAATCTCTCCCTCCCCCCTACACCCCCCACTCCCCCCTTCTTTCTCCCTCCTCTCCCCCCCTTCTTTCTCCCTCCTATCCCACATCTCCCCCTCCTTCTTTCTCCCTCCTCTCCACCCTCTACCCTCCTTCTTCCTCCCTCCTCTCCCCTCCTTCTTTCTCCCTCCTCTCCCCCTCCTTCTTTCTCCCTCCTCTCCCCCTCTCTCTCTCCCCCTCACCCCTCCCCCACACTCACTCTCTCACACTGTCATTCGCGCGCAGCGCACACCGTCACACAAACAATCGCACACACCCCTCTATCTCTCTCTCTCTCTCTCTCTCTCTCCCCCTCTCCTCATCTCCCCATCACCCCATCACCCCATCTCCCTCTCCCCCACACTCTCTCACACTGTCACTCGCGCGCGCACACAGTCGCACACACAGTCGCACACACGTCACACTCTAGCACACACGTCACACTCTCGCACACACCGTCACACTCTCGCACACACCGTCACACGCTCGCACACACCGTCACACTCTCGCACACACACTCACACACACACATTCACACACACTCACACACACACACACACTCACACACTGTCACACTCACACAGACACTGTCACACACTGTCACACTCTCACACACACTCTCTCATTCAAGCAACGTTTACAGCAGAAACAGCCTCTCCCCCCCCCACTTCCATCTCTCCCCCACACATCTTCCATCTCTCCCCCGCCTGCTGCATCTCCCTCTCTCCCCCTGCAGCATCTCCCTCTCTCCCCTCCCCCCCCCCCCACCTGCAGCATCTCCATTTACCCCCCCCAGAGCATCTCCCTCTCCCCCCCCTCCTCCTGCAGCATCTCCCTCTCCCCCCCCTCCTGCAGCATCTCCCTCTCTCCCCCCCCCCTCCTGCAGCATCACCCTCTCTCCCCCCCTACTCCTGCAGCATCTCCCTCTCTTCCCCACCTCCTGCAGCATCTCCCTCTCCCCCCCCTCCTGCAGCATCTCCCTCTCTCCCCCCCCCCTCCTGCAGCATCTCCCTCTCCCCCCCCCTCCTGCAGCATCTCCCTCTCTCCCCCCCCTCCTGCAGCATCTCCCTCTCTCCCCCCTCCTCCTGCAGCATCTCCCTCTCTTCCCCGCCTCCTGCAGCATCTCCCTCTCCCCCCCTCCTGCAGCATCTCCCTCTCTCCCCCCTCCTCCTGCAGCATCTCCCTCTCTTCCCCCCTCCTCCTGCAGCATCTCTCTCTCTTCGCCCCCCGCCACCGCATATGCCTACCTGAAGTGGCGGCTGCGAGTTCTGCGGATACAGCAGGCTGTGAGCGGGCTCTGAGGGGGAGGGAGGGAGAGAGCCGGGTTGCCGGGGGAGTGAGGGGGGGTGCCCTATCCCCCTCCCCCACACTCACTCTCTCACACTGTCACTCGCACGCGCACACACCGTCACACACCGTCACACAAACGTCACTCTCACACACATGTCACTCTCGCACACACGTCACACTATCGCACACACCGTCACACTCTTGGACACACCGTCACACGCTCGCACACACGTCACACTATCGCACTCTCACACACACTGTCACACTATCGCACACACCGTCACACTCTCAGACACACCGTCACACGCTCGCACACACCGTCACACAAACGTCACTCTCACACACATGTCACATCTCGCACACACGTCACACTATCGCGCACACCGTCACACTCTCACACACGCTGTCACTCTCACACACACTCACACACACTCTAACACACACACATTCTCACACACACACTGTCACACTCACACAGACACAGTCACACTCACACAGACATAGTCACATGCTGTCACACTCTCACACACTCTCATACAAGCAACGTTTACAGCAGAAGCAGCCTCTCCCCCCCCACTTCCATCTCTCCCCCACGCATCTTCCATCTCCCCCCCCCCGCAGCATCTCTTTTTCTCCCCCCCGCAGCATCTCTCTCTCTCCCCCCCCTGCAGCATCTCCCTCTCTTCCCCCCCTCCTGCAGCATCTCCCTTTCTTCCCCCCCCTCCTGCAGAATCTCCCTCTCTTCCCCCCCCCCCCTGCAGCATCTCCCTCTCTTCCCCCCCCTCCTGCAGCATCACCCTCTCTTCCCCCCCAGCCCCCCCATATGCCTACCTGCAGCAGCGGCTGCGGGTTTGGCGGAGGCGGCAGGCTGTGAGCGGGTTCTGAGGGGGAGGGAGGGAGAGAGCTGGGAGAGTGAGGGAGAGAGCCGTGTTGCCAGGGGAGTGAGGGGGGATGCCAGGGGATTGAAAGAGAGAGCCGGGTTGCAGGGGGAGGGAGGAGGGGCCGTGGTGCCCGGGGAGTGAGGGGGAGAGCCGAGGGAGTGAGGGAAAGAGCCGGGGGAGTGAGGGAGAAAGCCGGGTTGCCGGGGGAGTGAGGGGGGGTTCCGGGGGATTGAAGGAGAAAGCCGGGTTGCCGGGGGGGGAGCCGGGGGAGTGAGGGAGAGAGCCAGGTTTCCGAGGAGCCAGAGGGAGGGCAAGAGTGCCGGAGGAGGGAAAGCCGGGGAGGGCCAAAGCCCTAAGGCCCGGCATTCTAAAGCCCCGCCCCCGCATCCTCCATCCAATCCGCTGCGGCCAGGCATATTTGTGCAGAAGCCCAACCCCTTGCCGGGCTGCTGCATCCTCTTCCTCCCCTCCGCCGACCGGGCGCAAAACCACACCCCCCCCCCCTGCGCATTGCCGCCAACACAAAAAAACAGGACATTCCTGGGACGGTCTGGCAACCGGTACAGCACACGAAAAACCGGGACGAATGGTCACCCTATGTGTGTGTGTCACTGTGTGAGTGTGTTGCTGTGTGTGTGTCAGTTTGCGTCACTGTGTGTGGTTGTCACTATGTCACTGTGTATGGGTGTCACTGTGTCTGTGTCACTGTGTTTTTGCGTCACTGTGTGTGTGTATATTGGGGGGGGTTATTGAGTGTGGGGAGGGGAGAGAAATACATGGGGGTGGGAGGTGGGAGTGTGAGAGAGAGGGAGGGAAGGAAAGGGTGATGGGGGAGTGTAAGAGGGGGGTGAGAGCAAGGTGGTGTGTGAGAAGGGGGGTGTGAGAGAAAACGGGGTTTCGCATGGTGCGCCGACACATGGGTGGGGGCCCCCGGTGGAAACATTAGTCCTGGGCCCCGGGAAAGGTGTCTGCAGCCCTGTTCCCATCCCACACTTCCTAAAAGGATTTCCATACCAACTTCTGTATATAGAGTTGATAATAAGCCTAGGGCACCAACCAATGAGTGGGAATAATGTAAGACCCAGCAGGACTGTAACCCACAGCCACTGCTTTAATAGGTCACAGCTCTAGAAGGGATTGTGACCTCAAGAATAAAACAAGACTAAAATCCCCAGTGCTACATCCAATATTACAAATTATATACTTACATACGTCTCTGTTTTTCTTTCCATAAGTGAGGGTGATTTGTTTATAATCCTCTATTATTGGGATTAGGCGAGCTTTATAAGGTTGTGTTAGGACTTGCAAAAGAGGTAGTACTGTATGTAACTATATAATTTGTCAGGTTGGATGTACAGTAGCACTGGGACTTTGTGACTTTTGTAATATACAGATGAGCTCCTTGTGACACAGATACAGTATACAGGCATACCCCGGTTTAAGTACACTCACTTTAAGTACACTCGCGAGTAAGTACATCACGCTCAATAGGCAAACGGCAGCTCGCGCATGCGCCAGTAAGCACGTCCTGAACAGCAATGCCGGCTCCCTACCTGTACCGAAGCTGTGAGCAAGCGGGGAGACTATAGAGCCTGTTACAAATGCCTTATTTACATCAGTTATGCACTTGTATGACAATTGCAGTACAGTACATGCATCGATGTGGGGAAAAGGTAGTGCTTCACTTTAAGTACATTTTCGCTTTACATACATGCTCCGGTCCCATTGCGTACGTTAATGCGGGGTATGCCTGTATATGGTG